>NC_057801.1:305797273-306035927 GCF_018294505.1 Triticum aestivum
CTGTGGTGTTGCCTCTGGATGAATAGGACCCCGATCGATCAAGCCGGTTGGTGCTGGATGAACAGGACCCCGTGGAGGGCTGGATGAACAGGACGACCCGTGGAGGGCTGGATGAACAATAGACGGTGGAGGGGTGGATGAACAGTAGCCGGTGGAGGGGTGGTTGAACAGGAGCCTATCGGCGTTCTTGGAACGGGGGCCCCCAGACTTGCCTGCCTGCGGCCTACAGCGTGGCTCAAGTGGGGGCCGAATGCAGCCCAGCTTCATCAGCTCAAGTTCAAGACCCTCGCGAGGTGCCAAGCCTTGCGGGGCGGACGACAGGAAGCTTCCTCAGGAGCAGCCTCCTCAGGCAGGATCACGAGGAGGCGGAGAGATCAAGGCAGGGTACCTCCCGAGGGGCCCGTGACGCAAGCCATGATGATCGAAGGCCAGGCGGGCGCCAGGCGGGCGCCGGCCTGCACAGTGTCCTTGTTTCCCTTTCGGTGCAAAGGGGGCAAGCACAGACCAAGGCATCAAGCAAAGGTTACCGTTTTGGTGCAACAAGACCAAGACCAGCAGAACAACATGATGGAGGTCATCGTGGAGCCCAGGGCGGCGTCATCGTCAGAGCCTTTGGCAGCCGAAGACAAACTTTAATCAGGATAAGTGTACTAGATGTTCCCCTTCAAAATAGCCAATTGTTGGCGCCCTTCCTACTCATTATTTGGGAAGAGGCCCAGGGCCTCGCTCTATAAATAGGACTAGCCACCACAGGGTAGAGGCATCGAGAAAGAGATCGACCAGAGAGAGAGAGAGAGAAGCGACTGAACTCATCCAAGTAGTTCATCGCGCCAGCTCAAGAATAGCCCCTCGCGAGGCTGTTCTCCCTTTGTACTATTCACCATCAGCCCCTGAGGCAATCCACCACACCACACACTGGAGTAGGGTATTACACCACAATGGTGGCCTGAACAAGTATAAATCTCGTGTCCCATGTGTGTTCATCTTTCTTGCTTAGATCCTTGCGAGACCTCGAGATGTGAGCTGGTAGGGGAAAGATCTTCGTGCGCACCCCAGTGTTTGAACCTCAAGGGTCAGCCGGCACCCGAAATCAGACATTTGGCGCACCAGGTAGGGGTGCGCCAGAATCCTTCTTCCGCCGCCTCGCGTTTCGTCGCCTCGCCACCCTGATGTCAAGCGACCCGACTGCCAACACCGACCGCTGGGCGGCATCGCCCGTCAACACCGTGCCGCCGGCCCCGGGCGACCTCAACCTTGCGCCTCAGGCAGCTCGCGCTCCGCAGGGCGCTGCGGGGCGCGGGCAACGTAGCTAAACACAACCTGCCCTCACACCACGGCAGTTGCGGTCAGCAGCAAGAGCTTCGGACCACGCCACGGCCACAGCGCCGCACACCCGACGGGAGCAGGCGAACTCCAGGGCCGCACTCACGGTGGCCCGAGAGCTGCTACGGTGCCGGCTGCTGGAGGGCGCCCCTGACGTGTTGCTCGAGCGAGTAGCCGAACTCCTAGACGCCGCCGCCTTGGGAGCGCCTCCTTTCTGCTTCCAGCTGCCACCCTAGGTCCAGGGCGGGCCATATGGCGGCCCCATACGTGCCCACGCGACTCCGGGCAGACTCCAGGCCCAGCTCAACGCCAACCCGGCCATCAACACCGGGCGCCAAGTTGCGCCGACCCCATCTCTGGCCGACGAAGGAGCACACGCCGCGACCTTTGGCCTCGGCGGGCTGCTACCTCTTGAGCACTGCGTTGGATTTCCCCGAAGAGGAGAGGATGATGCAGCAAAGTAGCGTAAGCATTTCCCTCAGTTTTTGAGAACCGAGGTATCAATCCAGTAGGAGACCACGCACAAGTCCCTCGTACCTACACAAAACGATAGCTACTCGCAACCAACGCGATTAGGGGTTGTCAATCCCTTCACGATCACTTACGAGGGTGAGATCTGATAGAGATGATAAATAATATTTTTGGTATTTTTGATAGATAGATGCAAAGTAAAAAGTAAAAGGAAAAGTAAAAGCAAAGCAAGTAAATAAAGTGATAGAGATTGATATTATGAGAATAGACCCGGGGGCCATAGGTTACACTAGTGGCTTCTCTCAAGAGCATAAGTATTCTACGATGGGTGAACAAATTACTGTTGAGCAATTGATATAATTGAGCATAGTTATGAGTATATCTAGGCAATGATCATGTATGTAGGCATCATGTCCAAGACAAGTAGATTGAAACGATTCTGCATCTACTACTATTACTCCGCTCATCAACCGCTATCCAGCATCCATCTAGAGTATTAAGTCAAAAATAGAGTAATGCCTTAAGCAAGATGACATGATGTAGAGGGATAAATTCATGCAATATGATAAAAACCCCATCTTGTTATCCTTGATGGCAACAATACAATACGTGCCTTGCAACCCTTTCTGTCACTGGGTAAGGACACCGCAAGATTGAACCCACAGCTAAGCACTTATCCCATTGCAAGAACTACCAATCTAGTTGGCCAAACCAAAAGGGATAATTCGAAGATACTTGCAAAGATAACTCAATCATACATAAAAGAATTCAGAGAAGAATCTAATATTTTCCATAGATAATACTGGATCATAAACCCACAATTCATCGATCTCAACAAACACACCACAAAAAGAAGAAGATTACATCGAGTAGATCTCCACGAGAGAGGGGGAGAACATTGTATTGAGATCCAAAAAGAGAGAAGAAGCCATCTAGCTACTAGCTATGGACCCGAAGGTCTGAAGTAAACTACTCACACTTCACCGGAGGGGCTATGGTGTTGATGTAGATTCCCTCTGTGGTGGATGACCCCTCCGGCGGAGCTCCGGAACAGGCCGCGAGATGGTATCTCGTGGATACAGAAGGTTGCGGCGGTGGAATTAGGTTTTTGGCTCCTCGTCTGATCCTTTGGGGATACGTAGGTATATATAGGAGGAAGGAGTACGTCGGAGGAGCAACAGGGGGCCCACGAGGTAGGGGCGCGCCCAGGCGAGGCACGCCCTCCACCCTCGTGACCGCCTCTAGCACTTCTTGGAGTAGGGTCCAAGTCTCCTGGATCATGTTCGGTGAGAAACTCACGTTCCCGAAGGTTTCATTCCGTTTGGACTCCGTTTGATATTCCGTTTCTTCGAAACACTGAAATAGGCAAAAAAACAACAATTTTGGTGTGGGCCTCCGGTTAATAGGTTAGTCCCAAAAATAATATAAAAGTGGAAAATAAAGCCCAATATAGTCCAAAACAGTAGATAAAGTAGCATGGAGCAATCAAAAATTATAGATACGTTGGAGACGTATCAGGCATCCCCAAGCTTAATTCCTACTCGTCCTCGATTAGGTAAATGATAAAAAAGATTTTTTGATGCGGAGTGATACTTTGGCATAATTTCAATGTAAATCTTCTTAATTGTGATATGAATATTCAGATCCAAAAGATTCAAGACAAAAGTTCATATTGACACAACAATAATAATACTTCAAGCATACTAATCAAAGCAATCATGTCTTCTCAAAATAGCATGGCAAAAGAAAGTTCATCCCTACAAAATCATATAGTTAGGCTATGCTTCATTTTCGTCACACTATGGGTGGAATAGAATATGATGATGGGGATTGTGTGGAGAACACAAAAAAAGGAGAAAGTTTCACATTGAAGAGGATAATCAACGGGCTATGGAGATGCCCATCAATTGTTGTCAACATGAGGAGTAGGGATTGCCATGCAATGGATGCACCAGAGCTATGAATGCTCAACAAAAGAAAACTAGTGGGTGTGCATCCAACTTGCTTGCTCACGAAGACCTAGGGCATTTGAGGAAGCCCATCATAGGAATATACAAGCCAAGTTCTATAATGAAAGATTCCCACTAGTATAAAAAGACAACTTAATGAGACTCACTACATGAAGAACAAGGTGCTACTTTGAAGCACGATATGTGAGACTCACTACATGAGGAACAAGGTGCTACTTTGAAGCACAAGTGTGGAAAAGAGATAGTAGCATTGCCCTTTTTTTGGCCTTTCCTTTTTTTTGGCATTTCTTTTTTTTGGGCAATGCTCTAATAATCATGATCATCACACTTCTATTGATTACAACATAAGGATTACAACTCGAAACTTAGAACAAGATATGACTCTATATGAATGCCTCCGGCGGTGTACCGGGATGGTGGAAAGAATCAAGAGTGACATGTATGAAAAATAATGCATGGTGGCTTTGCCACAAATACGAAGTCAACTACATGATCATGCAATGGCAATATGACAAAAGTAATGTGTGTCATGATGATGATGATGGAAGTTGCATGGCAATATATCTCGGAATGGCTATGGAAATGCCATGATAGATAGGTATGGTGGCTGTTTTGAGGAAGATATAAGGAGGTTTATGTGTGATAGAGCGTATCGTATCACGGGGTTTGGATGCACTGGCGAAGTTTGCACCAACTCTCAAGGTGAGAAAGGGGAATGCACGATACCGAAGAGGCTAGCAAAGGCGGAAAGGTGAGAGTGCGTATAATCCATGGACTCAACATTAGTCAAAAGAACTCATATACTTATTGCAAAAATTTAGAAGCCATCAAAAAATTCAAGTACTACGTGCATGTTCCTAGGGGGATAGATTGGTAGGAAAAGACCATCGCTCGTCCCCGACCGCCACTCATAAGGATGCGCAAGCCAAGTACACTTCATGTTTCAAATTTGTTACACAACTTTAACCATACGTGCATGCTACGGGACTTGCAAACTTCAACACAAGAATTTCTCAAATTCATAATCACCCAACTAACATGACTTTGATATTATCACCTCCATATCTCAAAATGATTATCAAGCATCAAACTTATCTTAGTTTTCAACTCACTCAAAAGAAAGTTTCACATATCTTGAACACCAAGTATATTAACATTAAGCAAATTACCATGCTATTAATGACTCTCAAAATAATCTATGTGAAGCATGAGAGATCAATAGTTTCTTTAAAACAAATCCACCACCGTGCTCTAAAAGATCTAAGTGAAGCACTAGAGCAAAAATTATCACGCTCAAAAGATATAGGGCCATTTGCATTTCTGCCCCTAAATCGAACCACCTACTCAGATTTGCCCCTAATTTCAAAGCATGCTCAAATTCGCCCCTCTGCCGTTAAGTCACTACTCAGAAATGCCCTTCCGTCCAGCCAAAGGCCTTTGACCGTCAAAGGCCCATGTGTACTGTAGTAGACGGAAAGTGCTATAGTATTGGACGGAAAGTGCTACAGTACTGTACGAAAGGGCATTTCTGAGTAGTGACTTAACGGCGGAGGGGTAAATTTGAGCATGCTTCAAAATTAGGGGCAAATCTGAGTATTGGGTTTGAGTTAGGGGCACAGATGTAAATGTCCCAAAGATATAAGTGAAGCACTATGAGCAAAACTATCAAGCTCAAAAGATATAAGTGAAGCACATAGAGTATTCTAGCAAATTCCAAATCATGTATGACTCTCTCAAAAGGTGTGTACAGCAAAAATGATTGTGATAGACTAACAAGCAAAGACGCAAATAATAGAAGACGCTCCAAGCAAAACACATATCATGTGGTGAATAAAAATATAGCTCCAAGTAAATTACCGATGGAAGTGGACGAAAGAGGGGATGCCTTCCGGGGCATCCCCAAGGTTTGACTTTTTGGTGTCCTTGGATTATCTTGGCGGTGCCATGGGAATCCCCAAGCTTAGGCTCTTGCCACTCCTTGTTCCATAATCCATCAAAAGAATTCACCCAAAACTTGAAAACTTCACAACACAAAACTCAACAGAAATCTCATGAGCTCCGTTAGAGAAAAAAAACAAAAGACTACTTCAAGGTACTGTAATGAACTCATTCTTTATTTATACTGGTGTTAAACCTACTGTATTCCAACTTCTCTATGGTTTATAAACTATTTTACTAGCCATAGATTCATTAAAATAAGCAAACAACACACGTAAAACAGGATCTGTCAAAAACAGAACAGTCTGTAGCAATCTGTAACCAACGCAAACTTATGAACTCTAAAAATTCTACCAAAATAGGAAGTCCTGGAAAATTTGTTTATTGAACAGCATTAAAAATAATCAACGCAAAATCACATTTCTGTGATTTAACAATATTATATTCGTGCGCGCAAAGTTTCTGTTTTTCAGCAGAATCAAATCAACTATCATCGTAGGTTATCCTATAGGTTCTACTTGGCACAAACACTAATTAAAAGATAAAACCACATCCAAACAGAGGATAGATGGATTATTTATTCCTAAACAGAAGCAAAAACAAAAAACACAAAATAAAATTAGGTTGCCTCCCAACAAGCGCTATCGTTTAACGCCCCTAGCTAGGCATAAAAGCAAGGATAGATCTAGGTAGTGCCGTAATAATAAGATAGATCTTGAAAGCTCATCTCATATTCTCTACGTTCATTAGCAAGTTTCCTTTGAGGTAGGCAAAAGTAATCAAAAGGGCTAAATTTAGCGGGACAAAAATCCCCAAGATCAATCACAGGAGGAACGGGTTCCTCCCTTGGCCCGTCATAGTGCACAACTATTTCATCGCTGAAAGCATTCTTTTGGCAAAATCTTGTGAGCCTATACTCGAGAGAGTATCCTAGCTCATTATTTCTAAGGGCAAAATCATTATTAAGCTCGTTAATGCAATCAACCAAGACATTAGTAGGAACATTTTTTCGAAGGTTTTCATTGAAAGTGACATAGTCCGAAGATTGAAAATGTCTAATTTCCTCTTGATCATAGAGGATCGCTTCTATGGGTGGACGACCGGCGTCCACCCTATAGTGTGCAAAGATTTCTTTGGCTTCTCTTATGATAAATCTAAATTCATGAGCCAAAAAGATAATAACAGCGCGCTTAACAGAAGAGTGCTCAATATTAGAGAATTCTAAGAAAATTCTCTGTATGCAAGGATGCATATGCATAAATTGTCTTTACAGTTCAACCACAAGCATAGTGATAGCATCCGCAAGACTACTAGTTCTATGAAGAAAAGAACAACCCATGGAAGGTAAAGCACCGGCACAAGTAAAGAAATCTTGAATAACACCTTTGCCAATGATGTTACCACTACCGATTCGAAACTTTTTAGAATGCAAGATAGGAGGTTCATCGGTCGGAGCCTCGGGATTTTTTGTGTTCTCATTATTTTCCATATCGACGATAATCTCCCCAATTTCAGACATAGCGGCAACAGACACAAGGCGGAAGAAAGCAAACAAAAAAAGGGAATAGATGATATTGGGAAAGAGAGGGCGAATAAAATGGCAAGGGTGAACTGGGGGAGAGGAAAACGAGAGGCAAATGGCAAATAATGTAATGCGAGAGATAGGGATTGCGATGGGTACTTGGTTTAGTTGACTTGCTTGCATGAGCCTCCCGGGCAACGACGCCAGAAATTCTTCTTGCTACCTCTTGAGCACTACATTGGATTTCCTCTAAGAGGAGAGGATGATGCAGCAAAGTAGCATAAGTATTTCCCTTAGTTTTTCAGAACCAAGGTATCAATCCAGTAGGAGACCACGCAAAAGTCCCTCGTACCTACACAAAACGATAGCTACTCGCAACCAACGCGATTAGGGGTTGTCAATCCCTTCACGACCACTTACGAGGGTGAGATCTGATAGAGATGATAAATAATATTTTTGGTATTTTTGATAGATAGATGCAAAGTAAAAAGTAAAAGGCAAAGTAAAAGCAAAGCAAGTAAATAAAGTTATAGAGATTGATATGATGAGAATAGACCCAGGAGGCATAGGTTTCACTAGTGGCTTCTCTCAAGAGCATAAGTATTCTATGGTGGGTGAACAAATTACTGTTGAGCAATTGACAGAATAGAGCATAGTATGAGTATATCTAGGCAATGATCATGTATATAGGCATCACGTTCAAGACAAGTAGATCGAAACGACTCTGCATCTACTACTGTTACTCCACTCATCGACCGCTATCCAGCATGCATCTAGAGTATTAAGTTAAAAACAGAGTAACGCCTTAAGCAAGATGACATGATGTAGAGGGATAAATTCATGCAATATGATAAAAAGCCCATCTTGTTATCCTCGATGGCAACAATACAATACGTGCCTCGCAACCCTTTCTATAACTGGGTAAGGACACCGCAAGATTGAACCCAGAGCTAAGCACTTGTCCCATTGCAAGAACTACCAATCTAGTTGGCCAAACCAAAAAGGATAATTCGAAGAGACTTGCAAAGATAACTCAATCATACATAAAATAATTCAGAGAAGAATCAAATATTTTCCATAGATAATACTGGATCATAAACCCACAATTCATCGGTCTCAACAAACACACCGCAAAAAGAAGAAGATTACATCGAATAGATCTCCACGAGAGAGGGGGAGAACATTGTATTGAGATACAAAAAGAGAGAAGAAGCCATCTAGCTACTAGCTATGGACTCGAAGGTCTGAAGTAAACTACTCACACTTCATCGGAGGGGCTATGTTGTTGATGTAGAAGCCCTCCATGGTGGATGCCCCCTCCAGCGGAGCTCCGGAACAGGCCCCAAGATGGAATCTCGTGGATACAGAAGGTTGCGGCGGTGGAATTAGGTTTTTGGCTCCTCGTCTGATCGTTTGGGGATACGTAGGTATATATAGGAGGAAGGAGTATGTCGGTAGAGCAACAGGGGGCCCACGAGGTAGGGGGGCGCGCCCAGGGGGGTGCACTCCACCCTCGTGACCGCCTCTGGCACTTCTTGGAGTAGGGTCCAAGTCTCCTGGATCACGTTCGGTGAGAAAATCACGTTCCCGAAGGTTTCGTTCCGTTTGGACTCCGTTTGATATTCCGTTTCTTCAAAACACTGAAATAGGCAAGAAAACAGCAATTCTGGGCTGGGCCTCCGGTTAATAGGTTAGTCCCAAAAAAATATAAAAGCGGAAAATAAAGCCCAATATAGTCCAAAACAGTAGATAAAGTAGCATGGAGCAATCAAAAATTATAGATAAGTTGGAGACATATCATGGGCCACCGCGCCATCACCCTCAAGACAACGCTCCAGGCCGAAATGCGTGGCATGTGGGGCGCTACGACGAGAACCGTGGTGTTGCGGTGCTAGAAGCTTATGTGCCCCACATGGTGGATCGAGGATGCGCATTGGAAGAAGACCATGGATCGTTCCTTGGGCCAGGCTGGGGCGAGGAGCCACCAGAAGCTAAGCTCTTTCAGGAGCCCCAAGAGGGCCTCGATGGCCGCGCCGGAGGCAGCAACTATCTGGTACCACTACTTCCTCAGGAGCAAGCTTATGCTAACCATGGGTCGAGGAGGTATAGGTCACCGCAGCAGATGGCTGCCCCAATGCTGCAGTCTCCTACCCTCGGGAGGAAGGCACCGGGGGCTACAGGAGAGGGGCCGAGATCCGGGTTCATCCACACGGCACTCGTCACCAGGCGCACTCCGGAGGTAGGCCCTCTGCCGGGGAGGTGCCACAGGGCCTGCCCCCGGCAGAGGACCCGTGGTCCTTGGTGGAACCGCTGGCGACCGCTCTACCCCATTGGCGTCGTCCTTGGTTTCTGATCGCCGTCAATGGCGGTAGAGTGCGGCGCAAGGCGGGGCCCTTGTCAGTGTCAAAACCGGCGGATCTCGGGTAGGGGGTCCCGAACTGTGTGTCTAGGCGGATGGTAACAGGAGACAAGGGACACGATGTTTTACCCAGGTTCGGGCCCTCTCGATGGAGGTAAAAGCCTACTCCTGCTTGATTAATATTGATGATATGGGTAGTACAAGAGTTGATCTACCACGAGATCAGAGAGGATAAACCCTAGAAGCTAGCCTATGGTATGATTGTTGTTCGTCCTACGGACTAAAACTCCCCGGTTTATATAGACACCGGAGAGGGCTAAGGTTACACAGAGTCGGTTACAATGGGAGGAGATCTACATATCGTATCGCCAAGCTTGCCTTCCACGCCAAGGAAAGTCCTATCCGGACACGGGACGAAGTCTTCAATCTTGTATCTTCATAATCCGGGAGTCCGGCCAAAGGTCATAGTCCGGCCATCTGGACACCCCCTAATCCAGGACTCCCTCAGTAGCCCCCGAACCAGGCTTCAATGATAATGAGTCCGGCATGCAGATTTGTCTTCGGCATTGCAGGGCGGGTTCTTCTCCAAATACCATATATCTGTCGAATAGTGTCCGGCTTTTGATGAATGTCATGCTCCTCGGCTTCTGCGCCCAATAATGGCCATTTCCCATGTGTCAAAAGAGTGTGAAAAGATAGGGGTTCTTTTTTCATTTACCCCCTTAGCTGCGCAACAGGGCCGCCTATAAAAGAGACAGGGATTTTAGATCCGAAATCACATCATCTTCCCTCCGTGAGCATCCATCGGAGCGCATTCCACAAAGATCCATTCTACCATGGCCGGTCAACGCAGCTCCTCCTCTCGCCCTTCCAGCCCTCGGCCCAGAGATTGGGAGAGGTGTTCCATCCCGCACAGCGAGCTAGTAGCGCTCCAAACCAAGGGGCTCCTCCCCCCAGCGTACATGGTCCTAGTTTGAGCCGGGCTTGCTACCTATAGTGGCGGAGAACACGCGGAGAGCATCCCCAATCCCTCCAAAGGAGAGCGGGTGTGCCTTGTCCCTTATTTGATAAGAGGGCTCAGATTTCCAATTCATCCGTTTCTCCGGGGGTTACTATAGTTGTATGGTCGCCAGTTACACCACCTCACGCCTGCCTCCATACTGCATATTGCAGGCTTTGTGGCCCTTTGGGAGCTGTTTTTGGGCATCAAGGCCCATTTCGCGCTGTGGAAGAGGTTGTTCTGCCTCGTGCCCCGCTCTCAGGAGGGGTCGATTTATCAAGTGGGCGGAGCCAAACTATGGCGCGTCGCCAGGACCGGATATCTATCTGGAACCCCAAAGAAGGCGTCCGAGGACTGGCCTTCAGAATGGTTTTATATAGACGACGTCCCTCTGTCGGACCGTGTACGGATCAGCCTCCCTGAGTTCAACAATGCCCCATTAAAGAAACACCTGAGCTGGCATCCACGGAGCCCCCAGAGGGAAACTGGCAGGGACGTCCTTTACCTGATGAGCCGGATAAGGTTGTTAGCTCATTCCGGACTGACCATGATCGAAGTCATGGCCACATGCATTATGCGGGGGGTGCAGCCGCTTCAGTACAGAGGCCACCCCATGTGGGATTTAACCGGGGAGGACGACTCCACCCGGTGCGGCTGCAAGGGGTCGGATTCAGCTGCCACTCTAATGAAGATCTTATCTGCTTTGTACAAGGGAGAAGAGGAGGAATTCCTCCGTGTCAACCCACGGGGCGGATTCTCTATGTACAATCCTCCAAGCTGGGTAAGCCAACACTTTTACTTGTCTGTCCGTTTTAAAATTCCCATAGTTAAGTACTTAGTCTAGCAATGTTAATGCAGGAGCTACGCCAGACTGTAAAGGAGATAAACAATCCTCCCCCTCAACCCGAGGACCCGGAATGATCCCTGGACCCAGACCTCCAAGAGGACCCAGACATATGCGTGGAGCTGACTAATGGGGTGTTTCATCAAATGAGTAAGGACAACACCTTAGTGGCCGTTACGGTCGATTATCCCGGTCTACTTCCCGCCTCACAAGTAATCGAAACTGAAGTTTTAATACTTTCAAGAGGATCCATCCGTGCTTATTTTTGATTGCCGTATACCAATGGCGTTTTTTGCAGGGGAAATCCTTGAGGCGGAGGGCCGAGCCCGCGGTGGCTAGCCAGCAAGGGCCATCGAGGCCCATCAGGCTGAAAAGAAGTGCGGATCCGATCGAGACGTTGGTGAAATGGTACGGCGTACGACTTTAATGCCTAGGGTGCATGCCTTCAAGGCATACTAACGTTCATGTTCTCTTCAGGAAGAAGAGCGCACGCCGGACTATATCCACCGGCCAGGCTTCAAGGTTGGGTCCGGGAGCGGAGGCGAACATGGGGCGTGCACCGGATGCTCCTCTGACAGAGGACATGGACGGGCTATCTGCCACCAATTTAGAGGTGGAGAGTGCCATGAACCACAGCCGTCGCCGGACTGTTCTTCGCAACGCATGTTTTTCCCAAGAGGCGTTGGACGCCTTTAATACGGGAGATGCGTACCTCTGTGCCGCTCAAAATGGTCTAGCCAGAGCCACAAAGCAGTATGTAAAAGACATACGGGTGAGTAAATCTGATGGTTATATATGTCAGTAGCCCCCGAGACTTGAAACAGTTAAAATAACTGATTTAAGGATCATTTGATATGCAGGATCTTACAAAAAATAATACGCAACTGTCCCAGGAGCTGGAAGAGTGCAAAGCCCAACTTAAGGCCGCACTAACCGCCACAAAAAATGCCAAGGGGACCCCCTCAGGTAATATATGCTTGGAAAGATAAGCGTGTTGTGAAGTGTGGCATGTGTGCAATTCTGACAATAACAGCACAGATGGGGCCAGAGTGGGTCTGGACAAGCAACAACTCTTACGCCAGTTAAAGGCCAGCGAGAGCGTGCTTATGCGGGTGAGGCAAGAGAAGAACAAGCTTCAAGATGCCAATACCCAGCTGGGCGAGGAACTAAAGGATGTTCGTGCTCAGCTGTCGGATTCCATGAAGCAGAATCGGCGACTTCGACGCGACATTTTTAGTAAGTGCTTGAGAGAATCTTCGAAAAAGAGTTCGGCGAGGAAGTTGATTGACAGAGTTATGTCTGTAGGTATGCTGACAGGTTAGCCTGTGGAGGAAATGCCCGGTTCTACGGGTGACCTTCTTCCCGAGCTATCACAACAGCACAAACGAGTTCGGCAGGCGATGCGAGGCGTCGTCCAGTCCTTGTGGCCATCCCTCTCCATGCCCGAAGGCCTTGGAGAGCTTGCAGACAAGCTAAAGGGAGCGCGGCAGCGCTTCCGATTATGGAAGATTTCGGCCTGCCGTCAAGGCGCCCGGGAGGCCTGGGCCATGGTGAAGACGCGGTACACGAAGGCTGACCCAAACCACATGCCCGAGGTTGGACTTGTGGGGCCCGACGGGAAGGAGATCCCTGTCAGTTTAGTGTACGGCCAGGTAGAGCTGGCCGCCAAGTATTCCCAATAGGACTATAAATTGGACAGCCTGTTGGATGGTATTGAAGAAGAATATACCTAGTCAAATTGACTATGTAATTTAAAATGACATGTAAAATTCCTTCTAGCCGGATTGTAGATCATTTGTCATTGCGGACCTTTTCGCTTCAACCTCTGGACCCGATAGTCCGGAGTGTGTCTGAATACCCTCTCGGTTATGTAAGAACCGGGGCATGTCTGGAGACCAGGCGTAGGGGTCATAAGTGCTTTAGCAGACAAGTGCCCAACTAGTTATATTATATTACATGGTTAGTAAGAAACATCTTCCAGGGAGAATAGTTCCGTTAGGGGTTCCTTTCCCTGGGAGGCATGCCCTAAAGTGCATGTCCGGACTGCGAAAAAAGAGCAGAAAAGCATCTGGGAGCAGATAAATAAACAAGTGAAAAATCATATTTTAGTTCACCGATCGAATATTCCCTTAAGAACGCTAGCTTTCGGCTTCACCCAGTCTGAGGGACACATCCGGTTGACCCGGCAGTAACAATCGCAGAGGTGCTCCCTTTACCACCTAGCCGAACAATCGGGAATGTAGGGGTAAGCACAGGAGCCAGGCAACCCAGCTTGGCCAAAACTTAAGTCATATCGATGCATATAATGGTGAATAAAAGGTTCATGCCGAAGTGTCACACATGTGTTGGGCATGAGGCCCGTGTATATAAGCTTCTGATAAAGAAGCCCCAGGTATAGTGAGCGCGGGTGGCGCGTCAATTATGTGCGAACAATGCGCAAGCGAGACCTTAAAGGCTTGTAAGAAAAAGGGAGGGAGAAGGAGAGAAATATAAGGCAGCTAATTTGTAAAAAAAAAGGAAAAAGGAAGGAGACGAACACAGAGTCCGGCGCTAGGCGTAGAATCTTCGTAGGCATGCTGTGTTCCATGGGTTCGGCTCGAGTCGGTTATCCGATGCGTTTCGCAGACGGTACGCTCCACCAGTTAGGACTTGGTCGATTATGAAGGGCACTCCCATTTGGGCTTGAGTTTATCCTTTTTCTTGTCCGGCAGGCATAGAACTAGTTCGCCAACATTGTAAGTTTTGGCACGTACTTCTCTGCTTTGATATCTTCGAGCCTGCTGTTGATACAATGCAGAACGGGCTTTTTCCACGTCGCGCTCCTCCTCCAATGCGTCCAAGCAGTCCTGCCGATCGAGATTGGCTTCTCTTTCTTCGTACATGCGCACGCGAGGTGAGTCATGGATTATGTTGCAGGGCAGGACTGCCTCTGCGCCGTATACCATAAAAAATGGTGTGAATCCGGTAGTGCGATTCGGCGTGGTCCGCAGCCCCCAGAGTACGGAGTCTAGCTACTCTACACAGTGCGTGTTAGATTCCTTGAGGGATCGCACTAATCTAGGTTTGATGCCGCTCATGATTAGACCATTGGCTCGCTCGACTTGACCGTTAGTTTGTGGGTGATAGACTGAAGCGTAATCGAGCTTAATGCCCATGTTTTTGCACCAGAGTTTAACCTCGTCGGCCATAAAGTTTGTGATGTTGTCAGTAATGATGCTGTGGGGGACGCCATAACGGTGTACGACCCCTGATATGAGGTCTATCGCTGGTCCAGATTCGGCCGTCTTGACAGGCTTCGCCTCTATCCATTTGGTGAATTTGTCCACAATGACCAGTAGGTATTTGTGCTTGTGGGTTCCTCCTTTGAGGGGTCCAACCATGTCAAGTCCCCAAACTGTGAAAGGCCAGGTAATGGGTATAGTTTGGAGGGCGGTAGGTGGCATGTGGCTTTGATTAGCAAATAATTGGCAACCGACGCATCGCTGGACTAAGTCCTGAGCATCTGCCCGGGCCGTCGGCCAATAAAATCAAGTACGGAAGGCCTTGCTTACAAGGGCCCGGGCTGCAGCGTGGTGTCTGCCGAGTCCGGTGTGAATTTCAGCCAGAAGGTTCCGCCCTTCTTCTTCGGAGATACACCTTTGAAGTTCTTCGGCCGCTAGGGCTTGGGATAATGCCTTGAGGGCCTGTGCGGTTGTCTTGTTTTCGGCGCGGAGCGCTATGTCCGGATCACTAGCAAGAGTGATGATTTCGTTAGGTCCGGGCATTTTGAGCTTCATGTACCCATAATGGGGTATAGCTTGAAAATTTGTGAGTGCCTCCCGTCCTAACAGAGCGTGGTATCCATTGATGAACAGGGCCACTTGAAATGTGACCTCCTCGTATCTATAATTATCCAGCGTGCCGAACACCACATCCAGTGTGATTTTTCCTGTACAGTATGCTTCTCGACTAGGGATTATTCCTCTAAAGGTTGTGTTGCTTTGCTCAATGCGGCTCCAGTCTATTTCCATTTTTCGGAGGGTTTCCTCATAAATGAGGTTCAATCCGCTACCACTCTCCATGAGTACCTTGGTAAGCCGAAAGCCGTCCACTATCGGACTAAGGACCAGTGCGGCTGGTGCTCGGGCAGTCCGGAATTTAGGTTCGTCACTGGCATTAAAGGTAATAGCCGTGTTACTCCATGCGTTTATTGTTGCTACCTGGTAGACTTCGGTAAGGCTTCAGAGCGTTCGTTTCCGCACATTATTTGATGCGAAAGTCTCGAAGACTGTTGATACCGTACTGGTATTCCTGGGGTGGTTTTCTGTGGATTCTGGAGTTAGAAGCTCCTCGCCACTTCTGGCCACCTGCCGGAGTATCCAACATGCTCTAAGGCTATGAGTTGGTGTGGCGCCCTTTGTACTATGAATTTTAAAGGTCCATTGAGCCAGCCCTCCAGCACGGTTCCATACCCTATGGAGGGTTTTTGTTTTTTGTTGTTTGGCCCAGGTGCCTGGCAGTAATGCGCCCTTTTATTTCAGATCGAGATTGTATTCAGGGCCGGATTGTCCCAGAATTTTGTTTCGGTTTTCCGAACACTTTCTGTCGCACAGTACTTTCATACTATGGATGCCAAGTCAGCGAGGCGTGTGATTTCACGGCGTGTACTTTCATACTATGTCCATGCAGTTATTGCAGAAGGATGAAATTGCATCCTCCTCGCGGCAGTCCTCTATCCTGTTCATGACTAGGAGGAATCTGGCCCAGTAATGATGTACTGTTTCTCTGGGCACTTGCCGAATTTGGGATAGATCCCTTATATTTGGGTGGGCGGGTGGATTTAAATACGGAACCTCGCCTGATCTGAGACTCAGGGGCCAAGAAATTTCCGAACTCGGAAGCTTGGGTACTTGGATGTTGTCCAATGAGTCAGGCCTGCTGCCTGACTTTAGGTTCAGGGCTTGAGTGACGTCCTCCCCTCCGCGGGTATCCGGCTTGGGGGGGATCAGGAATCCGGACATATCTGGTCCTTAGGATGGGTGAGGATTCTCCGCATTGTTCCTCCACCACTTCGATGTGGTGGGTAACCCGGGGAGAGTCAATCTCTCTCGGGTCGGTTTTAAGCCCAATCTGAACGTAGTCTGTAGCGACTCCCAGGGTGGCGATGTGATCCAAGAGCTCATTTAAGGAAGAGAGCTCCATCGGATCTAACTGCTCGGCGAGTTCCGAGTTGACGTGGAGATTGCTTTCGATGACCCGAGAAGTCATCGTCGGTGCAGCGGCCGAACAGGCGGTCATTAGAAAACCGCCTAGCCGGAGAGTTTGGCCAATAGCCAAAGCTCCTTCAGCGACAGCGCCATCTTTAAAGACGGGGTGCGGCATCCCTCCTGATGGTGACGACACAGAGGAACTCTCAGTGAAAGCACCAATGTCGGTGTCAAAACCGGTGGATCTCGGGTAGGAGGTCCCGAACTGTGCGTCTAGGCGGATGGTAACAGGAGACAAGGGACACGATGTTTTTGCCCAGGTTCGGGCCCTCTCGATGGAGGTAAAACCCTACTCCTGCTTGATTAATATTGATGATATGGGTAGTACAAGAGTTGATCTACCACGAGATCAGAGAGGCTAAACCCTAGAATCTAGCCTATGGTATGTTTGTTGTTCGTCCTACGGACTAAAACTGCCCGGTTTATATAGACACCGGAGAGGGCTAGGGTTACACAGAGTCGGTTACAATGGGAGGAGATCTACATATCGTATCGCCAAGGAAAGTCCTATCCGGACACGGGACGAAGTCTTCAATCTTGTATCTTCATAATCCGGGAGTCCGGCCAAAGGTCATAGTTCGGCCATCCGGACACCCCCTAATCCAGGACTCCCTCAGCCCTCGTCTGGCGATATGAAGCAAGGACGGTACATGTGAAGAAGGCTCAGTGCCTGTGAAGCTCGTCGCCCCGTGACACTCTCACGTAATAATGAGTGGGGTTGTACACGCCCCGGAGTCTCCGGAGAGCCGCCCTCGGGCCTTGGGGGCTCCCGCCCACGCCCAGTGGCAGCACTTAGCTCCGCGCTGGTGAGAAGACGTCGAAGACTAGACTAGGTGCCGGACGCGGCTTTTTGCCTTTTGCCTTTTCCTCTGTTGTCAAGTTTCTTCAATTTGAATTTAAGTTGGATTTGACCTTGAGACTTGCGTGTGTCTGGGGAAGGGGTGCTTAGTATCGTTCGAGCAATCTCTCGTGTTTTGGTTTCGGCTTTACGTCCATGTTAGCGTCAGCTGCCTCCCCTCGCGAGCCCCTCGTGAGCCGGGCCAGGCCAGACACATCTACAATATGGACCGCTGTCGCTGCACCCTCTACGGAGGTTCTCACCGTAGAATCAATGGGATCACCTAGAAGACACTCGAGGCATTGCGGCCCCCACAGGCCCACTCGGGATTCTTCAGGGTTAAGAGGTAAACATGTCGGCTGACCCATCGCCGGGCCAGTAGCTAAGCTCGCACACAGTGTTACGCTTACATGGATATTGATCGCAAACCTTTACATGAGGGGCTTTCCCTCCCAAAATGCTCTTGCAGTCTTCAGGGCCAAGCCCGAACTTCCTTCACGCAGTGTAAATAGCGGTGACGTACTATCAGTCAGACATATCACTCGCTGCGTCATCTGGGGCGCATCTAGAGGCGCCGCTGGTGTCGCTGGCATCATCACCATCACCACCAACACCTCCGCCAGCGCCAGGCGCGTCCACCACGCCGCGTTCATCGGCGGCCACGATCACGCCATCATCATCAGATGCACAGGCCCTAACGAGGGCGTCCACGTTGTCCTTCACCCATTGCGCCAGGTCACCCCGGATGGCTACGGGTACAGGAGCAATGGCGGTATCGAAATCGAAGTGCGGATCCTTGTCCTGCAGATGGCTGAAGACACAGGAGAAGGCACGCCCAAGAAAGGCTCGGCTCCTCTCGTCGATGAGCCAACGAGACCTCTCGGAGCGGTTCTCCAGAAACGTCACCACGTCAGTGAAATATTGGAGGTTGCCGGCATAGTTGGTCTCATGCGGCACCTCGGCAGTGGCCACGCAAATGTTTCCCAGGGCCGTGTTAGCCCGTTCCCGGAGCATTCAGACCATGGGGGCGTGCTCATGATCTAGAACCCGCCTCTGACGGATCTCGTCCTCATTCTGCCGCGCGATGGCCTCAGCGCCATCAACCCTCTGTCGGAGAAGAAGCAGCTCGGCGCGGGAAGAGGCCAGCTCCGCTTGTGTTGTGCCAAGGGCGGCCACGGAGAGGTCCGCACCCCGCGTCACTTCGGCCAGTTTGGCCCTGAGGGCCGCGGTCCTACCCTCAGCTTCGGCCCTGATCAGCGGCCGACCTCTTCCTGGGACCCGAACGAGCTTCCGCCATGCAGCGGCCGACCTCTTCCTGGGCTCGGGCTTCGCGCGCGGCGATGTCATCCTCCGCCTGAGCCACCAGGCGCTCCCTCGTCTCCAACCGCTCAATGTCAAGGTTGCGCTCGGTGGCCTCCAGCGTCAGCGTTTCCTCGCGCTTCTGGGGCTCCGCCTGGTCGACGGAGGCCTCCTTCAGTGACATAAGGGCCGCCTGGCACAGTTCCACTTGCTCCTCCAGAGAGTTGCTCCAGGCTTGGAGCTCCCACACGCGCTCCTCCGCATCCTTGCATTGTCGGTCTGCTTCCCGGGCCTCCTCGACGACTCAGGAGCAGGCCTCTCGCGAGGCCACCAGTGACGCTTCAGCCTTCACGTTGTCAAGTTCACGCTGGTGACGCGCAAAGGCAACGGCTACCTTCAGCTTGTGCCTCTGTTCAGGGAGGCGCAAGCCTTCGGCCTCGAGGCGTGCATCCTCGCCAGCAAGCTCCGCTCCGATCCGGCTTACTGCATCCATCGCCCCCTGGAGGAATTCTTGGCGAAGGGCGCGGCGCTCGCGAGGACGCCTGAGTACGTCTCTCGCGTCGTCCTCCGCCACTGGCGAACCCGGGGGCACTGGGGCGGCATGCCCCCTCCTGGCGCAGGGCTGGGGGCTGGGGCCTGGCACCGGTCCGTCCCAAGAAGAGAAGCTTAAGACTGACTTCAACCAATCGCCGTTCACAATCAAGGAAGGAGCACGGGGCAAGCTGGTTGTGCCCCAGGAGAACCCGTGAACGGAGGACAGTAGGCGCGCAGGCTCGAGATGCCTAGCAGGACGGGCCACTTCCCCAGCTGGCCGAGTGGCAGGGGTGCCGCTCGAGCTCGGCACGCCTAGGGTCAGCAGCGAGAGCAAAGCTTGGGGGGATGGCTCCTTGGCCGTCTCTGCGAATTCAGCAGGAAGGACCCGGAAAAGGCTGCGATCAGCTGCGAGAACAGAGAAATAACGGAGCAAAGAAAGAAGAGGACTTACTCATCCATGGCAAATTACTTCCTACGCTTCAACAGGCGGCAAGGGCGATATTCACCACCCAAGGCCTCCTTCCTCTTGCGGAGGGCCTCGAAATCTACTCGAAACCGACCTAAGCGCTTGGCGCAGGGGTCAGTCTATGGCATGGGGGAGGCGTCAAGGTGATCGGCGCTAGGGGGACCGGCCTGAGGAGCGCCACCGGGCACCGCCTCATGAGGGACGACCGGGGCCTCGGGAGCCGTAGGCCGCACCTCCTCTCCTACCACTGCTCCAGGATGGGCTTCATGAGATGTCGCGTCCAGAGCTCCACGCGGCATCAGCACCTCCTCAACATCATCCCCTTTGGCTCCCGGCGGTTCTTGTCTCCCCGCTCCATCACCTGAGACAGGGCTGCTTTGGGCAACCGGAAGACCAACCACAGCGACAGGATTCTCACGGGGCCCCCTGAGGCCAGTCGGGCGCAGCCCCCACTCGTTGAAGCAGGGCATCTGCTTGATGAAATCGGCCCTGCCCGAACAAAGATACAGGAGGGCACCATCATGTCGAAGGCTGCCTGGGGAAGGGTCGCCAGTCAGGACCTTGAGCATCGTCCTTAGTGCTTCGGGCGCCAGGTCCTCCTCCTGGAGCAGCATGCGGTCTTTGTGCCCCGCATAGTCCCACATCCGGCGAGAGTGGCGCTGGAGAGGAGCAATGCGACACTAGAGGAACTCCTTCACCACCTTGGGTGCCGTCACGTTGAGCGCCCTCAAGGTCTCGAAACGGTGCCAAACGAAGACGAGCCGGGGGCTCACGAGCGCCTCATGACCCCAGCCTGAGCTGGGAACAGCAGGCGCGGTTGGGTGCAAGAGCAGGGGGCTGGTTACCCCAACATCCACATACATCCACCGCTCTCTGAACTTGACCTCGGAGGGAGGAAGGCCGAAGTCAATCCCTGAAGCAGCCGTCTCTCGCACGGCAAGGAAGCTCACACACCTCGAGCATTGAGTTGGGTCGCTCAGGCTCAAAGAGAAGAAGTGGTGCAGCAAGGCAACGGAAGGAGGAATGCCCACCATTGCCTCGCAAACAAAAGAAAAGGCAGCCAGGAGGGTAATGGACTCAGGCCCGAGGTGCATTATTTGGATCTGATAATGGGAGAGCACCGCATTGAAGAAAGCAGAGAAAGGGGGAACTAGACCCGCCCACAAGGCATCGGCAAAGAATCGGACCTCTGTGACAACCCTATCAATAGAAGCATGGGACACAGGCCAGGCCGTGGTCCGGCCACACTCATTGAAGATGGTGGCAAGAGCCAAACGGACCTTGTGCAGGGCCTCGGGATTGAGTATGATCGACCGATCAACGGCGGGGGCCACCGCCGGAGGCGAGCGGGACGAAGGCAAGGACTTCTTCCCCTTTTCCTTCTTCGTTGGCGCCATGGCGGGCGAAAGAGGGGAGAGCTCGAGTTGGATTGGAGGCGGAGGTTGAAGCTCGAGGAAGGAGGAAGGGCAGGAAGCGTGCGGGCGGTGAAAGGGGAATAGCTGTGTGCAACCACTGGTCCGCCTAGCCGGGCGCATAATGAGGCACCATGGGGAAGCGGAGACGCCCATGTCCAATCAACCGCCACGTGGCGCCAGAGGCCGCAGGCGGTTGGGTCCCGCGGCGCTTCGCACTTGCCCCTTGGCTTCCCTTCTAAGCCAAGCCCGCGCGCGCCTTGGGCCTGGGGGCTACTGTCGGCATTCTGGGAACGGGGGTCCCCAAACTTGCCTGCCTGTGGCCTGCAGCGTGGCTCAAGTGGGGGCCCAATGCAGCCCAGCTTCATCAGCTCAAGCTCAAGACCCTCGCGAGGGGCCAAGCCTCGCGGGGCGGACGACAGGAAGCTTCCTCGGGAGCAGCCTCCTCAGGCAGGCTCGCGAGGAGGCGGAGAGATCAAGGCAGGGTACCTCCCGAGGGGCCCGTGACACAAGCCATGACGATTGAAGGCCAGGAGGGCGCCAGGCGGGCGCCGGCCTGCGCAGTGTCCTTGTTTCCCTTTTGGTTCAAAGGGGGAAAGCACACACCAAGGCATCAGGCAAAGGTTACCGTTTCGGTGAAACAAGACCAAGACCAGCAGAACGGCAGGATGGAGGTCATCGTGGAGCCTAGGGCAGCGTCATCGTCAGAGCCTTTGGCAGCCGAAGACCAACTTTTGTCAGGATAAGTTTACCAGATGCTCCCCTTCAAAATGGCCATTGTTGGCGCCCTTCCCTCTCATTATTTGGGAAGAGGCCCAGGGCCTCGCTCTATAAATAGGGCTAGCCACCACAGGGTAGAGGCATCGAGAAACAGATCGATCAGAGAGAGAGAGAAGCGACTGAACTCACCCAAGTAGTTCATCGCACCAGCTCAAGAACAGCCCCTCGCGAGGCTGTTCTCCCTTTGTACTCTTCACCATCAGCCCCTGAGGCAATCCACCACACCACACACTGGAGTAGGGTATTACACCACAATGGTGGCCTAAACCAGTATAAATCTCGTGTCCCTTGTGTGTTCATCTTTCTTGCTTAGATCCTTGCGAGACCTCGAGACGTGAGCTGGTAGGGGAAAGATCTTTGTGTGCACCCCAGTGTTCGAACCTCAAGGGTCTGCCAGAACCCGAACTCCGACAGAGCTCGTGGAGAGGGATGGTTGAACAGTAGCCGGTGGACTAGCGCACGGTGGAGGCTAGATGAACAGGAGCCCATGGATGAACAGGAGCAGGTGGAGGCTGGAGGAGGTAGATGGTGGCTGAACAGTAGCCCATGGAGGCTGGAGAAGGTCGACGGTGGAGATGAACAGTATCTCGTGGAGTCCCGTTTTGTGGTACGCCACACCCCTCCCGATGAATAGGACCCCCGTTTTGACCGTAGCACTCCAACACAAGTCCGTTTCCTCCGTTTTGCGGTACGCCACACCCCTCCCGATCAACAAGACCCTGTTTCGACTGTAGGAGGTCCAACACAAGTCCGTTTCATCCGTTTTGCGGTACACCAGACCCCTCCCGATGAACAGGATCCTGTTTCGAACGTGGCCGGTCAAACACAAGGTCGTTTCCTTCATTCTGCGGTACACCAAGCCTCATTTCCATTGCCTATTCCATCCAAGCCGGTTGGCTCCCACACGTTCCGTTGCGTCCCGATGAACATGACGCATTCCGTTGCCTCCCGATGAACACGACACATTCCGTTGCCACCCCATGAACACGACGAGGACGTAGTTTCTCTGTGCCGACCTTGCCATGTACACAAGCCCTGGCCGTACGTATGCGCGAGTAGGCGTTCGAGACCCCGCCCGTATGTATGTACGTGGCCGTATTTTCTTTCTTGCACCCTGGCTGTTGTACGTACGTGTACATGCTACGTGCGCGCCTCTACTACGACACGTGAGCGCCTCTACTACGACACGTGCGCACCTCTACATCGACCAGTATGTACGTACACATTCACGGCCAGAATGACAACGCTACCTATGCTCCGACCAGGTGGGTTCCGACTGTTAGGCACTTCCTTGCATGCGAAGATGTAGCTGGTGGGTCCCAGCAGTCAGGGGGTGACTCATTATTTTTTTGCCCGGAGGCACTTCCTACCGTGCGAAGGTGTAGCTGGTGGGTCCCAGCAGTCAGGGGGAAACGTTTTTTTGTGAAATATGGTGGCTCGTCCGGTGGGTCCCTGCTGTCAGGTGGAGGATTAATTATTTTGCGCGTAATAAGGAGGCACTTCCTTGCGGCCGCCATGGACCCAGCTGTCAGCCTCTCCACGTACAGTACTCTTCCGATGGAAGTCGTTCCTTGACCATGTTGACCATACCACGCGGTGGACAACGGCGAGGCCTAGGAGCATGTAGAACGACCGGTGCTGCTTTGGGCGGCTGGAGCAAGAAGACCAGAGGTTGAAGAAGCACTACGGCCATTGGACGGACATCGTACGGTCATGGGAGCTGGAATCGTTTATATTGACTAAGCTAACAAATCCCTTCGTCCCCGTCCACTTAGTAGGCCCACAAGTCAGCCTCCCACCAAGGTGGGTCCCAGCTAGCAGGGGGAGTATTCATTTGTTTTGTGCGTAATTAGGAGGCACTTCCGGTGGGTCCGAGCTAATAGCAGGGGGAACGTTTTTTCACAAAATATGGTGGGTCCACAAGTCAGCCACCAAATCTGTCGGGTCCCAGCTGTCATCGAAAGGAATAGTTTTTTTCAAATAACAAGGAGGCACTTCCTACCGTGTGAAGATACAGCCGATGGGTCCCAGCTGTCAGGGGAAGGAAACAACTTAATAAGGAGGAACTTTCCTTGCGTGCGACCATGGACCTCGTGGGTCCCAGACGTCAGGCTCTCACATACAGTCCTCTTCGATGACTCTCGTTTGTTTACCACGCAGCACCGAGCGCAGCGAGGCAGTGGACGACGGCGAGAACCCAGACTGGAACGACCCAGAGATGGGGAAGGCACGACAGTGGAGTCGCAGACGGAGAGGAGTGGGAAACTTGACTCGTTCAGGTGCGGGGTGGGCCTACACTCGGCAGAGAATAACAGGAGGTGCGGAGTGGAGGGATGGCATGGCCGTCAGCGAGGTAGCGTTTTGCTATGAGGCGCGCAAAACAACGCCGCAGGACGCAGGAGGCTGGAGCAGGCGGTCCTGGCAGCGCTGGGGGAAGAAGACGAAAGATTGAAGAAGAATGCCGGCCGTTGAATGTACATCCAACGCCTTGCTTAGGCTTCGACCTACTGGCCCACATGTCAGCCAGTCCATTTGATTGTTTTAGTCCATTTGGTGGGCTGGGTGAAACAATGATGTAGCATCTATGCAACCCATTTATATATATGGTAGAATTTAAATCCCATTTGCATTTTTCTCGAAATCCGTGACTTGCTGGGCTGGGTGAAAATATCATGTTGGGATGAACGGAGAAATGTTATAAAAACATAAACACATGATTGCACGTCTATTACTGCATTTGTCAGTAAAATCTTTGCAAGCTTACGCAATCACTAGGAGTTAACTTGCCAAGTTATATATAAACAATTATTATTATTATTTTGTAAGAACTTTCAATTTACGAAATAAAATATCATTTTAATTTGATGAGTTAATAGGACGTGGGGTATTATTATTTTTTAGGCTAGACGTGGGACAGTTGAGTTGGTTCTAGGGAAATGTACTGAGAGAAAACTCAATTTACATCGAAAAAGAAAGAGGAAGAAAATTCAGATATAGGTTTAGTGAAAAAAATAAAGGAAGTGGGAAGGTCTATAAAATGGTTGGATAAACGACAGGTTTAATGGACCTTATGTTACATCTATACCTACCTACTAATAAAGAAAGGTGTGTTTCGCCAAATTTTTGATCCGTTCACCGCTGAAAAGAATTTTTTTCTATTCGAGGTTCTACTAAATTTTTATGTGTTTGTCTGCTGCAAAAAGATTTTTCGTACGTGGGCAACATGTTGGGCCCAGCGATGCCAGCCTACTTTTATTTCCGGCCCACGCAACTAGGAAAATTCTATTTTCCACACTAAGCGACAAATAGTCGGACTTTCGCACAGGACAGCCAATTGTGGGCTGGCCCATTTTTTTTCCTGTGTTGTTCTACTATTTTTATTCTCCTTTCCCTATCTCTTCTTTCGCTTCCAAGTATTCTTTCTTTTAGTATTCTGTTCATAAATATAAAGTCCCAAAAAACGTTCAGAATAAAAAAAATAAAATTTTGCAAAATATTCAGAATTCCAAAATTTTGTTGCTATTTTGAAAAATATTCAGAACTTGCAAAAAAATTCCCATTTTTTCAAAAAGAATATTATTTTCCAAAAAAAATTGAGATTTCTAAAAATGAAATGGCTTTTCAACAAATGCTCCAAATTTGAAAACTATTTTTGTTTTAGTGAAATTTTGAAAATTAAAAATAGTATTCATTTATAAAAGATACGGATTTTCTAAAAAACTTTTGAATTTTCAACATATATTGCCATTTTAAAAAAATGTTTACAAATTCAAATAATGTTCATGTTTTTATAAAAAAAGTTGGTGTTTTCATAAAATGTTTGTGAATTTTAAAATATGTTCCCTTTCATATTTTGTTTGTGTTTTTCGAAAGTGTACATAATTTATAAAAAACAGTTTAGGATTCAAAACATTATTCATGTTTTTTAGAATATTCAGAAACTCCGTACTTTAAAATCCCCTTGATTGAAAGGATTGAAAGGAAAAGTAGATTGAATAACTCATGGGCCTTCTCTGCCGTACGATGACTTAACAAAACTCTTAAATGCTCTCGATCAATGAATGGAAAAATAGTGAATTGATTCCTTCATACGTGGCGGAACCGACAAGCTAAATGTTCATTTTCATGTGCACACAATGTTTTGCTTGTACATATAATTGTTGCTGACTTAAATGCATACTATTTTTTTCCCGTTGCAAAGCACGGGCATATGTGCTATATCTTCAATAAAAATTCTTATTTGTCTTACTACAGCGAGATAATACATCGTGGTCGTGACAACCGACTTCGAAACTTCATAAGTTCCATTACCAATTCGAGCTCCCTCATTAACTTTTTGTTACATCAACAAATTCGATACATACATGATGTCTGATTACAACTTATTTTTTACTTAATAAACCTCCACCCATTGAGAGACGAATGTCTTGCGGAGATGAAATCATCCTCTTATTCATTACCATTAAATGGACATGTAATCTAAAGTGAAATAACATCCAAATTTGACATCCTAAACTCAAAACTCAATTGCTAGGTTGTCGACCACTATCAGCAGCTGGCACGTTTGGAGGAAAAAGGCCTACCATGAGCTGTATCAGCAAAGATGACAGCAAATGTAGAGGACAACTCCTCTGCAAAGACAAAGATTTGGGCATCACTTTGTGGTGGCTCACTGCCGATGACCTAGAATGGGGGTGTGCAACGAGCCATCGAAGGTTGATTCCCAGATCTGGACAGGGCAAGGAGGTGTATCAGGGAAAGCTACAACCGAAGTTGACAATGGTGGCCAGAGCAACGCCGGGCTACGGCCAAAAACCTAACACAGAGAGATGCTCAACACCAAACAAAAAACAGCTTCAGAAGAGAACCGAGGACGAAGCAAAAGAAGATTTCACATGAAATCAAACCGTGGAAATGGCGACGAAAAAACCTCTCTGGACAGTTCCCGTTGACCGTCCAACCGAAACCCTCCTTCCACTAACCACCACCAACGGATACAGCCTTGAGAGCATCTCCAACACCATGTGTATATCATTGTTTATAATTTCAACAATAGTCTAACAATATTTATATATATAGACATCTAGTTTTCCATTGTTTCTATTTGTATCTTATATTTTAATATTATATATCTTATAACTTCATATTCAACTACCATTCCAACAATTATAATCTGACAGTGCAGAAGCGCAACAAATTTATTAAACTTTCATCTCCTCCCATAAGCAAAAAATCAATACAAATTTCATATAGCAAATCCAACAGCAGCTTCTCCAAATAAATATAACAGTGTGCTTCGTCAATCAACAGTGACATCATTCCTTAATTAAACCCAATAGAAACGCCGCCGCCGCCTGTGCTTCCTCAACCAACAACAGCACCGTGAGCTCCCTTCCCACTCCTTCGCCTATACAAAAGTTAACGGAGACACCAAGCTGCTGCTCCCTTCCCCCTCTCTGCTCCTGCTTCCTCCGTCCGCTCCTGGTTGCAACCAAGCATGTGCTTCCTCCTCCTTGTGCTCTCGGTAGCAGACAAGTTGTGCTTCCTCCTCCTCCAGTCCTCTGGCATATGCAACCATGACCAGAGCTCCCAGTTACAGCCGCATCGATGACTGTTGCTCCCTTCTCTCTCCTCCGCGCAGACAACAAGGACAACCATGCCATCGACCTTAAGTTCCACCTCCCCTCCTCCAAATCCATGCCATTGCTCGCTGCTCCACCCATCCTCAAAGGATCCAGGACGGGTAGGTGTGCCAGTCGCCGACTCCGGCACAGATGCTATATCTGAGATATGAGCAGAATCCATGGCAGATCCAGTCGTCTTGTCGTCACCGTAGCACGCTGCCCAACCGACCTCTCCCGTGAGCCATCAGAGAACTCCCATTCCCAGGGGCCCATGAAGGCACGCGGCACCCAGCAAATCCACAAGGATTCCACTGAAGACACGTACACATGAAAAACGAATACGCAGAGGACTCAGCTGCGAACACAACACGACTCACCCACTGTAAGCCGGGACCCACGCCCTTTTCACACCCTCGATTCACCAGAAGAGCTCATTTCACGGGAGCTTAGTATCTGTACAGATTAGTGAGATTATGTAAAGCAAATAGGGAAACATCAGGGATGTTGCTTTATCTAAAATAAAGCTACAGACATATTTTTCCCTAATGTTAGTGCACCAAGTTCTGATTGTCTCTTGATGTACGCCGGAGGACAATTATATTTACTAACCTATTGCAACAAAAATCATTGAATACTTTTTTCAGCCTTTAATGCAAATGCCATGTCAAATACCCACAAAATATAAACAAGAAAATATGATGATTGAAGAGCTGGCTATAAAACGGTAAGAAGCTAGTATATATATATGTAAGAAAATAAGATATATATATATATATTATTGAAGGAAAAACATAGGTTCAGTTTTGCATTCTTATAGAAAAAAAGAACTGAGCTGTGCCTCATCTTGAAAAAACAAACATAACTTGGGCTGCTGATGTTATAGACAAGCTAGGTTGGGAGACCCAGAGGCCGCTAGATCCAAAAAACGTTGAAACATGTCGTGGGCTGCCCATGTTAAAAAAATGAGACCAACCCAAGGGCTAAACTTCGTTTGTGTTTTTTATAGGAGAAACTCCGCGAGCACCACACGTACAAGCCGGGACTTTAACTCGGGTGGGCTGGCAGCAACCTCAAGCTACCCATCCAATGGGTCGACGGCCCGTCCTCGTGGGATGCCCATGTTAAACAACAAAACCTAGGCCATGGACCTGGTGGGCCCAGGACTGCCAGCCTCTCGACGAACAGTTGTCTCCCGATTCCTCTTATTTTGCTGACCATGTTGGGAACGATAGACGGCGGCGCCACGGCGACAACACCAACGTGGAGGACAACGTCGAGACCGTCGACCGAATGAACCGGAGCGGGGGAAGACGCAGGCAGAGGGGAGTACGAGAGTTGACTTGTTCGGATGCAGGGTGGCCGGTGGAGCTCCTTGGTATCATTGTCTTCTTTCATGTTGGCGTAGCAGGGGTTAATGATTGTCTTGGAGAGGTCAACCACGGAGTCCTTCTCCTGCCCGTTACCGCTGATCTTGTATTGCTTCTGGATGTCGACAAGCTTGCTGCACCAGATGGCCGAATCGTCGCGTTCTTCTTTCTCTCCACCACAGCGAAGGTGCAGTCGGCGCTGCCGATGAAACGGGCGAATGCTCCAGAACATCTGCTGGCCCTACAGCAGTGGTAGATGAGAACCTCGTCCCACACGCATACCTGGGCAACCGCGATCAGCTGGTCCCTGTCAGGAGACGAATGGATGGGCACAAGGTCTAGTCCGGCGACCTTGTGCTTTCTCGTCCTGTAGGTACTGCTCGAATTTAGCGAGGCAGAGCTTCACCGAATCCGGATTGTTGGTGTACATCACATTCAACTTGGTGCCGCCATGGGACTGCACGGAGAACTCAAAGGTGAACTCCTTGCTGAAGTCCATATCCAGCAGGCTCACCCCTCGGATCGCCATTGGAGTCTCTTCAAGTGAACGAGTGAGTAGGCGGCAGCAGCAGTTAGTTTTTCAGCTCTTGGGGAACTAGATTCAACAGTAAACTAAGTGTGTATAGGCGACAACAGTTATGACCCCTCCCTCACCCACTGCTTGTCCTACAGAATATGCACCCTCGACACATTCAAATGCCTCCATTAACAAACCTATTCCGGCCACACACGTCGGTTCACGAGCGAGTCTGTATTGGTACTGTAATAACAAGTGTTAGTGGTCAGTTTACTTAAAATTAATTATCTTTAATTAAAATGTATTCTTGAAACAAGCAACGCATTGGCTCGTTCTATTAGTGCC
The DNA here is from genome assembly GCF_018294505.1 of Triticum aestivum. NCBI lineage: Eukaryota > Viridiplantae > Streptophyta > Magnoliopsida > Poales > Poaceae > Triticum > Triticum aestivum. The sequence goes on from NC_057801.1 coordinate 305,827,129, forward strand.
ACAGGATCAACATGCACAACAATTAGAATTATTATTTTCAGGACGCACATGATCAGCACATTGGCCGCACTTTCACACAGACAATACTACCAAGTTTGAACAGTTTGTTATGGTTGTTGTCCTCTGCATCATAATGCCGTGTTTCCCAGCTTGCAAGATTCAGAACCAACAAATAAGATTCAAATAATAAGTACAACAAAGATGCCTACACATCTCATTGATTCCGGGCTTCCAAGATTCAGAACCAACAAATAAGATTTAAATAATAAGTACAACAAAGATTCCTACACAACTCATTGATTCCCACCTTGCAAGATTCAGAACCAACCCATTAGAGCCTTTTGATAAAGTGAATATCGAGATTAAATCCATCTTGGCTAGCCGTGTCATACAACCCAAGAACTTGGCGAATGCTCTTGACCATCACCACATCTGTAGTAGAGTATTCCTGTTTGCACAAATAAGAAAGACCATGAGTTTAGGACTCTAGCAGCCGTAGAGATGATTGTACAAACATTGGCCTTTTCTTTTGGTCACCAATTATATCTATGTTCCTGATGCGTCAATCTTTGACGCATCCCTTGAAATTACTATAATAGTGGCGCTAGTTGAAGAAAACTTTATTTCCAAAACGAAAAAAGATTGCGATAGAATAGCTTTATTTAAAAATACAACGTTGGCACAACATGACAAAGCACAATCATGTTGATAAAGGACAGTACTGACCGGTGTGAGGGGCCCTATGCTGCCATGACTCGATCTGGTGAACCTGCAACTCCACTCGGATGAGGTTAACCTCCAGCTCCAAGATTCAATCCATGCGCCTTTTTCTGCAGTTCACCTGAAGTGAAGCAAAGATTGCATCATTCAGCTAGCAAGAAGTACTTGCTCTCGTGAGCTGGCATGTTCTTCTTTAGTAGTTGCACTAAAATTGAGCAACATTAAGGTTGGTTGTCCTGCTCATGTAAGGTGCAACTATAATTTTCTTATCCTTTTGTGCATTTCCACTAACATAAAGTGCCATTGTGGTGACAGTGACAACTCATCTTGCATAGGATAATAAAATCTAGCACGAGATTACCAATAGAATTTGATGGAGATTTTGGGAACTCCAGTCACCATTTTGTGCAGTTGCACCAAAATTGAGAGATGTTTCCCACGTGACATTTTAGTTGAACTGCAGAAGACACTCATTCCAAAAAAGTGTTTTGTACAGTTCACCAAAAGGTCACAATAGCAACAAGGTGAAATGGATATCCCTATCTGCACAAAAAGATAGAAAGTAAACAGTTGCCGGTCAATAAGAATATATGAAACATACACGAAATGAAAAGAAGCATCTTAATTATGTTCATGTCAATCACGCAAGGACAGTAGAAATTTTAAAATGTCAGTAATGCTTCATGTTACTAGAAGCATTATGATCGACTATGACATTCATCAAATATGGGATTACTTTAATTGTGGCATTGCTTGTTTACCAGATACAGTAAGTCAACAACAGCTAAAGAGTTGGTTTAAGGGCATGGGACCATGGGGACACCAGGTCACTCAGCAGCGTAAAGAAGCAACTTAATTATCATACTTGGGAAAATAGCAGGAGTACCATTTGTTAACACAGTTTAATTGCATCATATCACTGGAGGCATTAGATTAACAATAACACTGGTTAGACATGTCCTTAAGGTAACAGTGTGATCGCTTCATTTTACATGCGCCCTTACATTAACAACAGAAAAAGGTTGGTAGAAGGACATGAGACAGTGGACGCATCAGCACAATGTACCTACAAAGAGGCATAAAGTGGTGATGCCGAGTTTGTTCATGCTCTGTGAGGGCAGCAAATCTAATCCTCGAGAACTTTTACTACATGAGGGCAGTAAATCTAATCCTGGAGAACTTTTACTATGTGAGGGCAGGAAATCTAATCCTTGAGACCTTTTACTATGTGAGGGCATCAAATCTAATCCTGGAGACCTTTTACTATGTGAGGGAAGCAAATCTAATCCTCGACATACTCTGTTGACTTGTCCACCAGCCGCCACTTTCTGTCCATTTTTCAACCAATAATAGATTTGTTCCTTATCCAGTTAGTACTGAGTTCTCCCATTATTTCCCTTTTCAACCAAGAGACCGGTTGGGTACCCGGTCTCTACTACTTCCCCCCTGTTATTTCCTCTTTTAATCAAGTCCTAGATTCACGGTATGACTTTCCCCCCTTTCTTCATTATTTGAACCAAGTCCTATATATGAATGCATGAAGTAGCTTTACCTCTAATAATACTAAAAATTTAGGTGGATTTGGAAGAGCTGATGGAAGTAGAAAAAGATGCACAGGCAGACACGTTGGGAGCTGGGGCAGTAGAGCAAGGCCTCTTTCTAAGAACTTGCACATGAGGTTCGTCGGGATGTCGGTGGCGGCAGGTCCGATATGCGCACAATACTGCAGGGAGGAAGAACGGTCGGAGGACCTCCCGAGCCGGCGATGTGTCAGAGAGAATAGCACGGGCAGAGGATCGGGCCCTGCCAGCAGCTGTGGGTTTCCTCCCTCAGCGGCGATGACCGCGTGGACGATGCACCTTTTAGTCCTCTACACACACCGATCGAAGGGACCCGGCCGGATCTGTGACCAGCAGTGAGCAGAGAGAAAATGTCGCTACCGCTGTCTTGTTTAGATCTAGAGATGATGAGGGAATGAAGAGAGCAACCCTAGTAAAGCAAGTTCTCAGGCCCCTACGTACATATATAGTGGAGTGATTATCTTTTTCTCTCCACAACAAGCATTTCAATTTGTGTACGTGGCATTAAAGAAAAGGAACTCTCTATTTAAGGTGACTACTGTACGACTCCTACTTACTACTAGTAGTACTAGTATTGTTCACTTCATCACCCTGCCCCTCCATTCATTGAACAACCCCACGGGTGAATAAAGATACAGTAAGTATTTATATAGAACGAACAAGCTCGAACTATTTTCGCGTAGTTAAAAGTTGAGGGAGGGGCTTTTCCCGGGCAGTACGTGCGGCAGTTTCGGGGTGGCGGTTTGACAGAGAGGCGAGGAGGGTGCGAGTGGCGGATTCTCAAACATACTACTGGAAAGGTCGGGCTGTGCGATTTGACGATGCGTTACTGCTGGAAAGACTTGTGATATGACCACTCACTATAGTCATGAATTACTGGTGCTCCGACTGGGGTGATGCCCCCCTTCCGTTCCGCGCTCTAATCTGGTGCATGACACGTCGACCCGGATGCTGGCTCTCCCACATGTCGGCGAAGTATGTAGTAGTAAGAAGGAGCAAAGAATGATGCGGTATATACTACTACTACTACTCAGGTTGGAGGAGTGCGAACTACGACATCCGAGTGAACCAGCAGTGCAAACCACGGTAGCCCAGTGAACCAGCAGTAGAAAACAATGTGGTGATATGGCCACAAAAAATAATGTGCCACGGTCCACACTGTAGCATGTACAGTACCACTCCTCTTTGTTTGGATCCCTGAGTTAGAGCTAGTTTGGGTTGAAATAGCCTCAAATTATCGAAACACGAGGGGTTAATTTGAGCTAGTTTGCTCTAACCCAGCTAAAAAAACCAGCCCGGTGGAGAGGTTCTAATTGGGTTAGTTATCCTTGGGCCCACTAAAAGAGAACTAAAAAAATCTCCCCTACCCGCACCTGATCGCTCCCCCCCTCTCGCATGAATCCTCTTTGTTCCCCATAGGGCTGCCCGCCCAAGCGCCGCTCACCCTCTCTCTCCTCCGGCCGCCCTCTCCTTCTGTCCTCCGCCGCCCTACTTCGGCTGCCCTCTCCCTGCGGCCTTCGAAGGTCGCCCCGCTCCCCCTTCACCGGTCGTTTTTCTCCCTCTGTCATGCGCAGCGGCGGTGCATCTACCAGGGAGGTCGCGAGTGGGGTGAGTTTGTTCGTTCCTTCTCTGTCTCACAGCCATATCACTGATCTTGCTCACTCTAGCGCTAATTCTGATTTGGAAAAGTAGATCCTGATCAAACTTGGTATAGATTTGTGGTGCACGCATGGAATTGTTTGAAGCTGCTTAAGGAGGTAATAAATCTTTCTAGAGGCCCGAAGATTCAGTTCACCTTTCTAGGTATTTCAGTTTCACGCTTGCATTATTTCTAGAGGCCCAAAGATTCAGTTCACCTTTTTAGGTATTTCAGTTTCAGGCTTGCATTATTTCTAGAGGCCCAAAGAATCAGTTCACCTTTCTAGGTATTTTAGTTTGAGGCTTGCATTATTTCTAGAGGCCCAAAGATTAAGTTCCCAGTTGGCGGCAAGCGGCCCTGCTACCCATGCCGGTGTCGACCTCAACTCACAAGGGCCGGCGTCGGAGGGGTTCCCAGGGCTTGGGCTCTACAGAGCCTTCCTCCAGAGCGACGATGGCGATCTCCTCTCTCGGTGCGTGAGGGGCTCCGGGCTCCCTCCCTATCATGAATGACTTCCGTGATGAGTTAGCTCATGGTTTGTTTCATGGAGTGTTTTTTATGTGAAGCTCGATTGAGGACTTGTATGTTTAAGTGGGATATATCATTTCTATGGACAAAACAAAAATTATCATGTTTTGCATGCTTGATTCGTAAAGATGGTTCATTTATGTCAATTGTGAGCGAGAGGAGGCCACAGAAGAGCCGGCCACACCAAATCCTGCAGGAAATAGGGTTCAAAGTAGTCAAATGATTGAGAGAGAGCATTTATTGTCAATCTAACCTTGCCATCCATACACCTCTTTGGTTTAGAGTTAGTTCAGGGTTAGGATCTAACTCTAACCTCTAACTGAGTTAGAGTTCTCCTCGTCTCAGTTCATCGCCATCATACTTTCCCAATTCCTGTGTTTTCAGTATCCTGCGAATCAAAGAGGCCCTTTTTTGCGGGAAAAATCAAAGAGGCCCTTAGAATGGTTTAGGTCCGGTCATTTTTTATAAACGTGTTATGTCCAAAATTTAATGAACGCGCTCAGGTTTCTATGAAAATAATTCGGTTTCATGTAGTAATTCATTCATTTATTTATTCTTCTATGGGGGGTTTGCATGTAATTCATGAGGTCTGAAACATAATGTACCCCGGCATATCCTCCGAGTCGTGCATGCACTATGACCGAGATGCTCTATGTCCCACATGTCGGCGAATGGGAGCACGTGGAAATAGCCTAGGAGTACATATAGGAGGATAAATGCGTGAAAAAATATGTATTGTGAAGCATAGCTACGGTTCGAAAAGGAGACCTAAAGTGATGACAGCTATAGGTCGCACGCACCGAACTATTGGTACTAGACATACGACTAATTTTTCCCTCAAAAAAAAGAGGCACGAGTGCTCAGTACTCCTATTCTATCAACACGAGTCCCATTTGACAACAGTGTCCATGCTAGAGCTAGCTCTCCTCCCTCATTTCTCTCTTCTAATTCTAAACTCGGCTGACACCCGGTGGGCAGGGTGGGTTTGGTCAACTGCGGCCCCACCTCACAGTGAAAACGTTATGACTGGAATAAAAATGCCATATACTCCCTCCGTTCCTAAATATAAGCCTTTTTAGATACTATTTCAAATGGAATACAACATACAGATGTATGTAGACATAGTTTAGAGTGTAGATTCACTCATTTTGCTCTGTATGTAGTAGTCACTTGTTGGAATATTTAGAAGGACATATATTTGGGAACGGAGGGAGTACTATACTAATAAAACATTAAGCCCATGAGGCAATGCAGTGCTGGTTACAGGAGGCAAGAAGAAGAGATGCATCCATCGACGACGTCCACCTCCTCGACTCAGGGCGCCGGCCCACCGAATGACACCAAGTAGCAGCAGATTTTGTGGCCAGGTCAACGTGCTTCTGAACAATGGTGTCCAAAGATTCCTGCCGCTGTAAGAAGGCCAACGTATTTCTGTCCTTGCTCGCCTTGTAGTGGCCTATGTAGACGATTTCCTCGTAGACGTGGATGTGCAGGTCGACGGTTTCTTGCATGGCAAGGCGCTCCGCGGCGAGCGCGGCCTCGAGGTGCACATTCTTCATCGCAACCTCCGGCACCTGCAGGGCCACCAGGGCTTGAAAGAGTTCATCACCATGGAGGCCGATGAGGGTGGCAGCCAATGGGGAGCCTATGCGCACGGGCTGGAGCAGTACGACATGGTCGTCCGTGCTTCTTGACGGCGGTGAACTTGCGTATGGAGTTGACGCCGGCGCCTTGGATGATTTGGCACAACTGACTGCCGCTCGCGTCCTTCGCCTCTATAGGTTCTTGTGGCTTCTCGTCACTTGGTCTTGGATTGGAGTGAGTAGTGTTGCGCAGAGACTTAGGAGTAGATGGTTTGGAGTGGTGGGGCGCCTTTATATGAGAGTCCAAACTTTGTTGCATTCACATCATGCTGGCTCTATTCTACTTATCCAATTAATTCCCTCTGCATTTAATTAAGGATGCATCATTGATCGTTCAACGTCTTGGGAATCGCTACCCTCTCCCTCCTTGGAATTCAAGCACCTATGGAGGCAACTGCCACTCGCGTCTATCGCGTGTCAGGAGACGTTCCCATCGATGACGAGGTGCCTATGGTGACTTCGTAAATTTCAAGATGATAGTGACGTGCATGTGTGCGTTCATAGGGGTGAGTGTATGTGCGTGTATATGAGTGCTTGCGTCTGTACTGTGTCAACAAAACGTAAATGCGTGTCAAAAAGAGACTAGTCAGTATACTCAATATTGTGCACCTCGGAGAGGAAAATGATAGAACTACGTATTTATTTACGGTGCAGGTTCACTCATTTTGCTCCATATGTACTCCGTCTCGGTGTAGTCTAGTCACTTGTTGAAATCTCTAGAAAGGCAAATACTACTTTCCGGTTTACAGGGCTATACTAGCAAGTAGTTGTACGTACTACTACAATAGTGGGCTCACATTTTTGTCTCATGCAAGAGCCTGGCTATATGCGTGCTCCAATGTTTGCAATTGCCACGTTCGGGTTGCGCTTGGCTCTTCAGCTCTTCGAGAAGATGAACAATGATGTTACTACTACTTCTTCAATAGTGTCGAATCCACTACTGCATGTCCATCCACCGCGAGCTGGAGGGATAGCTTGTTGTAGTAGTACTATAAGCAAAAGCCTGTCCTCGTTTGCGAGCAACCGCGCGCATGGGCGAGGGTGAAGGCGTGTAGTAGTAAAATCAAGCTTCTCCTCGTTGTATGAGTCAACGCGACACATCATAGCACTGGCCCCACATGCTTGCCTCTAAACTTGGCTGAAAGACCCGTAATGTACAATATATTTGCTGCAACCTCTAACATTTACCCACCACAAATTAAAATATATATTCCTGTCTTGACTAGATGAGCGTGCAAACTACAATCACCAGGGTGACAGGTAGGGCCAGAATACTATTTTATTTTTTTAAAAAAAATTCGAGACGTCCACATAGCATGGAGCCGACCACAACGATTTTAAGCTTACAGGCACGGTACACGCTATCTTACACTACTCTACACATGAAACTGCCACATGAGCGTCCGGGCTGCGCTTGGCTCTTGACCTCTTCGGGAAGTCGAACAATGATGGAGTACTACTTCACTGGAGTAGTACAGTACGCTTCTGGCCATCTGACACCGATTGAACTACTGCATGTCCACCGCGTGTGGGAGGGAGAGCGTGTAGCGAAAGTTTCTCCTAGTCTTGCCAGCCACCACGCTCATGGGCGAGGGAGGGACGCTCCTGCCTTTGCGTGTATGACAGGTGGGCCCAACAGGTGGGTGGCCAACCAGTCATACAGCTAAAGCCAGGTGCACTTCAGTCCGTGAGGGAGAGGATAATCAAACTTCTTGTTGATGTATGAGTTGACGCGACACATCAAAGCACTTCACTTGATATATTTCAATAATTTGCGTTTACCGATGCATTAATTACAATGCATGCATGTATGCCGTGACTCTCCTTTTGATACTTGCATGTGTTTATTTAATGCACCTTGTAATGCTTTGTAATGCCCCGGCCCGAGCGAGAGATGGTTGTGCACGAGGAGGGTGATATCATTAAGACAGAACAAGACCCGACGGTGGAGCTCTCAAAGGTCTCGATGGACCTCACCGTGCTCAACTGCCCCTTGTGCCTCCGCCCCTTGACGCCTCTAGTGTATGAGGTTCGAATACACCTCGTCCGTTCGGCTGATTGAGCAATGTGCAGATTTCTTGATTGATGTGTTGTTCGATTGATTTCTACAATGTAAGGGAGGGAACCTGGCCTGTGCGGAGTGTCGCATCGAGCGCCCCGATAACCAGCGACAGTGCCAGAAGTGTGAGCGCGGCGGTGGATTCGACATGCAGAACACGACAGTGGACACCGTCCTTTCTTTGGTGCGGGTTGAGTACCCGCATGAAAGCTGTGGGCTCTACGTCACTTACCACAAGCTCGCCGATCACCAAAGCGTGTGTCCGCTCGCGCCCTGCAAATGCCCCGTGCCCGTCTGTGGCTACAAAGGCCCTCCACCGGCGCTCTACCACCACATCAACACCGCGCATCCCATTCCCGTGCACTGGATCCAGTACAGCAAGGTGCTCCACCTACAAGTGCCACTTTTAGAGCAATGACTCTTGCTGTTCGCGGAGGAGGGCGGCCGTTTGTTTTCCTTTGTCGGCGGCATGCTCGACATCGGCGCGCCTATCGCCATGTCGGTCCTCTACATCAGAGTGGGGGCATCCCCACTGCAGCACTACGTGGCCAAGCTATGGGCGAATGGCCCGCCTGGGGAGCCCAAAGACACGACTAACGCCGTCATGGTGGAAATGGAGGTGACAAGAAGCAAGGATCCCAGCGACATCGCCGTGTAGGAGTTGACATTCTTCACACTTCCGCCCAAGCTGCTGGCCGGGGCTAAGCTGGTGTCCGTCCACATTCAGATTGACAAGCTCACATCCTAAATGTTTCTACAGTGCCTCCTGTTTATCTTAGTAATATGCTAATATAGGGATTACCTTGGTCCACTTTAGCTTAAGAAATGGTGGGTTTTGGTGGCGATGTAACAATTACTACGACATCATATCGGTAATTTCCAATAGTCAAACAAATGTTTTGTGTCTGTTGGATATAAAGTTCCTTTGGGTAAGAAGTACTACTTGTCATCAAAATGGATAAAAGGAGATGTATGTAGACGTATTTGAGGTCTAGATATGTCCCTTTTTATCCATTTTGATGACAAGCACTCCCTCCGTTCCACAATACATGTCTTCCATTTGTCAAAATATAGATGTATCTAGACATGTTTTAGTATATAGGTACATCCATTTTTGGACAAATGGAAGTCAAGTAGAGTAGTATTTTGGAACGGAGGGAGTATATGCTTGTTTGTTCACGAAGTGTTTCATACTTGTGTGAGTTGACGCGACACATCAAAGTAGTACTACTACTAGTAGTACTCCCTTAGACCCTAATTTCTATGTGCATAAGTCGAGGCGCAGATACTACCAAGCAGCGCCTGGTTCTGTTGGACACCTCACCAGACTGCGCACCAGGCAGACGAAGCTTGTGTCGTGTCGTGTTGGTGCTGTGTGCGGCCCGCACTTTAACCAAAACCTCGCGCCTCCAGCTTAGCCTCAGTGTTTTAAACTTCTCAATCTCAAGGCCAAGGAGCAACGTGAATCCTATGATAGAGCCAATCGGATGGTCGAGAACACTACAATTCGTAGCTACAGACGCGTGTGTGACTCCCAGATGCAGAGGCTGGGGGTCATCATCCTCCTTTTCGAGAAAAAAACAAATGCATGTGTGAGAGAACGAGAGCGTGCGTGCACCTCTTCTCTTCTTGTATAACGTACTGAACTCAGAGTACAAGTTTTTCTGGGTGGCACGATGGTGCGTGCGAGAAGTCCCAAGAGATAGGTTTACTGCATCTGAAAAAAAGACTAGCCTATAGGTCGCCACGCGGCTATTCCTGACGAACGCCCCATTAACCATAAGATATGTATACGACGGTGCTAGTTATTGCACGTACACAATAGTAGAAAAAGACCTACCATGGCATATGCTACACCACGGCCGAGAACACGTGCCCACATAATGCCATCCGGGAATAGTGCCGCACTTCAAAACTAGAACCGTCAATAAATTTTGAGCTTGCATCTCATCACATTCCAAATTACTACCACTACCATGCTATATTGAATTGCAAACCTGTTCACACCGATCACAACCTAAACGGTTTCCCACTGAGGAGCGTATTAGTACTCGGTTATGAATACTACTATTCCAAGATGACTGCACATTCCTCCTCATCTCCTCATCCACAAAAACAAACAAGTCATTTAGCATCGTTCCCTTGCGTCTGCCATGGCCAGTGTGAGTTCTGGGTCGAGAGATTGCCACCCGGGAGAGGCAAGCATGGAAGCGGAAGCACGAGAGATGTCCCGCCTCGCTGCGAAAGCAGCCGACATGTCCTGCCGTGTGGAAGTAGCAGCACAGAGGTCCTGCTGCGCCACCGAAGCAACACGGAGATCCCGCCACACCGTCAATGTAGCAGACTGGTCCGGCCGCGCCGCTGAAGCAGCAGAGATGTTCCGCCGCGCCACGGCGGCTTGGGAAAATTTCTCGTGGGCAGGCGACGACTCTTACAGGCGCATGCATGCGATCATCCATAGCCAGATGGATCAGATCTCCGGCTGGGCGAGGTTGAAGGACGACATGAATGCCTCGTTTGAACAGGCTACCAGCGTCATCCGACAACTAAGGGAGGGCAATGAGAGGCTCCGGGCTGAGTGTGACCTACTGAGGGCGAAGATCATCCGAAGTGCAGACCAGCAGGAGGAGGCCAGTGCGAAGAGGACCGGCGTCATCGTCAAGAAACTTATGGACGAGAATGACATGCTCCGCATCGAGTGCCAAAGGCTGGTGGAGGAATCTGTGGATGTTCTCAAGCGGCGTCTTGAGGACACGAAAGAGCTCATCGCCGCTCGCCGCGGAGACTAGTTCCCACGGCCTGCAGCAATGTATCAAGAAAGTAGAGATCAGCGAGCTAAATCCTTGTATTCCTTCTTCTTTTTCCCTTGTGTATTTCGGGCGTAGCCGCATGTGGCTTTTTTAATTATGTTTCTAATTATGTAAGACAATTAATCGTCCTTATATATTCATCAGCCTTGCTATAAGTCGCAGTAGATGCTATATAGGTCTATCAGATCTTACATCAAGATCCGTGTTTTCAAATTTTCTTTTTTCTCTCTTAAATCTCAGTCGAGTGAGACATGGCCACGCCATTAAACAGAGGCTCGGGCGCCATTAATGGAGACCTTGGGAGAGAGGTGGACGGCAGATGGAGGTCAAAGGGCTATCCTCCCATTAAGCACGCACAGGGGTCTGATCGCACGCCTCTCGTACTCAAATAGCTACCCTGGACGGCGCCTCCTAGGAAATAAAAAAGGGGATGCGTGGCGGCACGTAAATGGTAGTAAATAGAGTGCCCACGGTTTCAGTAATACTTGTGTTTCCGATTGTAACGTGACAACACTTGTTCCAAAATGACTTTGTTGATTGTTAATGTGTGCGCCTTCGCAAATCGGACTGCAAAATTACCACAGCATGTTGGTGCCATGTCATGGCACCAAGCCAAGTTTCATTATTTTCATGCGTGTTTTGGATTTACAGGAATTAAAAAACTAAGTTTCTCAATGTTTCCAGCCCAGCCACAACGCCCAGAATTTTGAATTTCATTCCCATTTCTTGCATGGAACCTAGAAATTTAACCGAGGACACACATGTGATTTTTTGACCAACTTTGGTGCACTGGAGCATGTGCTTGTATTTCAAATTTGAATTATGCACACAAAGGTGACACGTTCCCTCATAGAACCACGAGCCTTCTTGAGAGAAGCTTCGATTTGCAAGAAGCTTATACCAAAAATTGTTCCTATTCGGCCAATTTTTTTACCACGGCATGGTACTACCATGACATGACACCATGCCAAGTTTCATGATTTTAAAATCAAGTTTCTCAATGTTCTCGACCAAGCCATGATGCCCATATGTTTGAATTTTATTCTCATTTTTAGCATGGGACCTAGAAATTCACCCGAGGACACAGATGTGATTTTTCAACCAGCTTTGGTGCACGGGAGCATGTTCTTGTAGTTCAAATTTGAATTATGCACATTAAATGACCAAAAACTCAATTAATGTGTAAAAAAGGCCAAACGAACCCGAAATAATTCCAAAATTTAACAAGGCACTCATGTAGTTCTATGTTGCCTTTGTAAATAAACTCAAGGGGGACAGCGTATATTGTTTCGCACTCAAAGGTGGCACGTTCCCTCTCAGAACCACGAGCCTTCTTGAGAGAAGCTTCGGTTTGCAAGAAGCTTATACCAAAATCTGTTCTATTCGGCCAATTTTTTATCACAGCATGGTAGTACCATGACATGACACCATGCCAAGGTTAATGATTTTAAGACATGTTTTGGATTTACAAGAATTTTAAAACCAAGTTTCTCAATGTTCTCGGCCGAGCCATGATGCCCAGATGTTTGAATTTTATTCTCATTTCTTGCATTGGACCTAGAAATTCACCCGAGGACACAGATGTTATTTTTCAACCAACTTTGGTGCACGAGAGCATGTGCTTGTAGTTCAAGTTTAACTTATGCACATTAAATGACCAGAAACTCAATTAATGTATAAAAGACGACAAACGAACCTAGAATAATTCCAAAATTTAACAGGGCACTCATGTAGTTCTATGTTGCCTTTGTTAAGAAACTCAAGTGGGGGCAGCGTATATCATTTCACACTCAAAGATGGCACGTTCCCTCTTAGAACCACAAGCTTCCAAATCGGCCCAATTTTTTACCACAACATGTTAGTGCCATGACATGACACCATGCCAAGTTTCATGATTTCCAGGGGAGTTTTGGATTTACATGAATTTAAAATCCAAGTTTCTCGATGTTCTCGACCGAGTCACGACGCCCAGATGTTTGAATTTCATTCTCATTTCTTCCATGGGACCTAGAAATTCAACCAAGGACACACATGTGATTTTTCAACCAACTTTGGTGCACCGGAGCATCTGCATGCAGTTCATATTTAGATTGTGCACATTAAAAGTCCAGAAACTCAATTAATGTATAAAAAGGCCAAACAAACACGAAATAATTCCAAAATTGAACAGGGCACTCATATAGTTCTATGTTGCCTCTTTAAAGAAAATTAGGGGGGGAGGCACCATATATCATTTTGCACACAAAGGTGACACGTTCCCTCTCGGAACCACGAGGCTTATTGAGAGAATCTCCGGTTTTGCAAGAAGCTTATATCAAAACTTGTCCCAATTCAGCAAAAAAAATATACATAAGAAAACAGGGTTTAGATTATCCCGAACATCTCGCTACCTAGACCAATAATGTACTATGATTTGAATTCAACATAAAATGGATACAAATATTTGAATTGGAGAGCGTATGGTACATGTAGTTCATAGTGAAATATGATTAGTGCTATATGCATGTTTTTTGTTATCAAGATAATATTTAAATTATTGTATAACTTGACAACAATCGTATTCATATAAGGAAAATTGATTCAAATTTAGTCCATATGGTAGACGACAATATATATGTTCACATGGTGGAGTAAAATGTTCATATATGATGGAAGATAAAAATGTACGACTACATCAATTATAAAACGCAAAATCGTATTCACATAACGTGGATTCAAAAATTGAAATTGGAGATCCTAGCATTTGTAATCATATAAAAAGGGACATTACTCATCTTTTGGTGGGAATTGATTTGTGTTTTGTTATTGTTGAGGGAAGTGCGAATCGATTTGGTACTATGCAGGGTAATCTTGTTCTCTTGATATTTTTTACATTCTTCTTGTAGTTTTTAAAATGGCATCTATAACAATATAGTAAAAGGGGAAATGACTCTCTTGTGTCTTGTATGATTTTTTTACACGTTAAGTTTGTTCTGCCGAACAAGGAATCTGCACCTTGTTATCCCGAATTTTTCACGCTCGACTATCTTTTGTCTCACCTGCTTTGAAACTCCCGTCTCTTCAACCCGCGCCACGTCTTTTTATCCTGAAATTTTGACGCGCGCGGAAACTCCCTCCTCATCCGAAATCGGTCCCGCAGCCCAGACACGCCAAATCCCCCTTCTACCCCTCAGCCGGAAATGAAGCTCCACATCGCGGTGTCAAAACCGGCGGGGGTACGGTGGTAACTTACCCTACATTTCGGACAAGCGCATCCCTAAGCTTGGCTCCCCCTCCCCCTTCGCCCCCCATTCATACACCGAGGCTGCCAAAACCCGCGAAACCCCACGCTTCTCCGTCGGCCTCCCGACCGCCGCCCAGCCGGAGACTCTTCCCTGACTACGTCGTCCACCGCAACAGCTCGTCGTCCCTCATCCACCGCACCGGATGAGGATCCATCGTCGATCTCGTCGTCCCACCGGATCAGCCACCCTGCCCTCCACCTCCAAGGAGCTGCCCCAACGTTTCCCTCGTCTATCGTGCCACCTCAATCCCCACAGCGCCGTCTTGACCTGCCCCACCGGAACCGCAACACACACACCAATTACTCCAATGAAGCTGAGGCCAACTCGACGCCACCAAGGAGGTTCTACACTCACTGCTGCATTTTATCTTTTATTCGATCTCACGGGGTTGCTGGTGCTCGATACCGAGCAGACATGGCGGGTCTCCATCGACGACGCCGTCGCCGGCCGCATCATCCATGGTATCTCTCCCCCATGTTGTTGCTTCCTTGGCGGCGACTTCCACAACGGCACCAGCTGTAGCTGCTCCGCCTCTCACTCGCGCTGCGGCTCTGTTCTTGTTATTGGTCGCGCTGCTATAGTGCTCTTGCTTTCGTTCGTGCTGCTGCTCTTCTCTTGCTCTCTATTGCACTGCTGCTGCTGCTGCTGCACGACCTCTGGCAGCTACAGGAGTTGCTTCTTTAGCACTCGCTTGCGGTGCTACTGCACGACTTGCTCTCTGCTAGTGCATTCCCTGCTCGAGCGTCTGCTGATTTAGATCACAGCTTCTCTGCTACTAGTGCTCGAACGCCATAAACATCTATTGCAATGCTCTGCTACTAGTTCAATCAGTTTCGACAATAAAATTCTTTTTCGACTGTAAAGTTCATTTTCTTCAGTTAAGTTCAGAGTGAACAGTACTTACAACATCTGTAGGAGGAGCCGTGGCGCGGCTGATGCGTTTTACATCTAGCACTTTTTGGTTATGTATTTTACATCATCTATTGCAGATGATATTAGGGTCACACTTCAGATTAATGTTGTCTGTCTTGTCCCGCTTCAGCCTCGCCGTCGTACACCTCACCGGAGCTGCTCGAACGACGGAACCGTCCATCACAGCGGAGCAATACCCTCGGCGCCGTTTCCAAAGGCCTCGGTGTTGGTGTCAAAACCGGCGGATCTCGGGTAGGGGGTCCCAATCTGTCCGTGAAGGCTGATGGTAACAAGAAGTAAGGGACACGGGTGTTTACCCAGGTTCGGGCCCTCTTGATGGAGGTAAAACCCTACTTCCTGCTTGATTAATATTGATGATATGGGTAGTACAAGAGTAGATCTAAAGCAATTTGACTGCTGACGAAGGGAAGAGACGGGGCGGCCCTGCTTTGCTTCTGCGTCCTCGCGAGCGCCACGGTCGATGGTGTCGCCAAAGATGTACATGGCAACGAAGGTGGCGCGGTGCTCACGTCTTCAGGTTCGTGCAAGTGAGCCCCCTACCTGGCGCATCAAAGATGTCGCAGGAAACCATGGCCACCAATGGGACCAGGACAGCCACGTTGCTGATTCGGCAGGGGGATGGCGCATTTCACAAAGAGCATACCAACATGAGGCAGCGCGACAGAGATCAGACGGGCAGTTTTACCCAGGTTTGTGCTGCCACGAGGCATAAAACCCTACTCCTGCTTTGATGGATTGGTGGTGGAAAAGTGGTGGCGAGGCGTAGTACACATGCTCGGAAAGGGTTGCCTTGGGGCGGTAGCGACTACGCGCGTATGGGGGTGTGAGTTCTCAAACTTTTCGACCCCCCAAACAGTTTCCATGGTCCTCCTTTTACAGGTTAAGGGGTCACCACAGTGGCAAATCAGTCATTAGACACTGATAAGATAGCAAATAGTGCTATCATACCTAACTCTGTAGGCTGACACGGCGCATTTAATGCGCCGCTTAATGTCACGTTGTTGGTTGCCCAACAAGGCTTGCCGGGCTATCTTGCCAACTCTAATCTTGCTCGCCTGACACTTCATAGTACGTGTGTCATCTGTGGGTTTCATTGGTAGAAAGGGGCTTCCATGTGGTGAATGGCTGCCACTTAATCACTTTGAGGCTTGACATCACACTGATTGACGACATGAGTCATGGTGGAGTGGTCGGTGAGGTGATCTGGCCTTCGCAAGTCCCGGCAGGCCTTGGCGAGACGCCTTGGTCATCTTCTTCTGGGGGCGGCCCCGCCCCTTGCCGGGCAGCCTCTTTCTTGATGATATCTTGCTTCTCTAGCTTGGCCTTGGGCCCTCTGATCTATTTGTTGGTTCTTCGAATCTCTCAGTTCCATGTACATCACGGTTTTATCTTGGCTTGTCTGTGCACGAGTTAGGGGAAAACATATACCCCTGTATATTTTCCCTGATAGTCATGTTGATCTCCCTAAGGAGAAGTGGTTTAAATATCATCCTCCCATTGAAGCTAAAGTAGTAGAACCTATTAAAGTTGAAGAAGAAACTATTACTTATAATGTTGATCCTATTGTTCCTACTGCTTATATTGAGAACCCACCTTTCCCTTTTAGAATAAAGGATCATGCTAAAGCTTCAACTGTGGTTCGTAAGAGTTACACTAGAACACCTACACCCCCTGAACAAATTAAAGTTGAACCTATTATTGCTATTGTTAAAGATCTGTTGGTTGATAATATTGATGGGCATGTTATTTATTTCTATGATGAAATTGCTAGAATTGCTAAACCCAGTACTAAAGATAAACATAGACATGATTTTGGCATCCATGTTGTTTCTGTTAAAATAGGATATCATTGTTATCATGGCTTGTGTGATGTGGGTGCTAGTGTGAGTGTAATACCTTATACCTTATATTAAGAAATTATGAATGATATTGCACTTGCTGAGATAAAAGATATTGATATTACTATTAAGCTTGCCAATACAGATACTAGTTCACCAGTTGGGATTGTTAGAGATGTTGAAGTCCTATGTGGGAAAATAAAATACCTACTGATTTTCTTGTTCTTGCTTCCCCACAAGATGACTTTTGTCCCATTATATTTGGTAGACCCTTCTTGGATATCGTTAATGCTAAGATAGACTGCAAAAAGGATATTGTTACTCTTGGTTTATGGGATATGTCTCATGATTTCAATGTTTCTGAATTTCATAGACAACCTCATGATAAAGAATTTCCTAGTAAGGATGAAATTATTGGTCTTGCTTCTATTGCCGTGCCACCTAATGATCCTTAAGAACAATATTTGCTAGACCATGAAAATGATATGTTTATGAATGAAAGAAGGGAAATAGATGACGTATTCTCTAATCAAGGGCCTATTTTGAAACACAATTTGCCTGTTGAAATTCTCGGAGATCCTCCTCCACCCAAGGGTGATCCCGTGTTTGAGCTTAAACAATTACCTGATACTCTTAAATATGCTTATCTCGATGAAAAGAAGATATATCATGTTATTATTAGTGCTAATCTTTCAGAGCATGAAGAAAAGAAATTATTGAAAACGCTGAATAAGCATAGTGCCGCTATTGGATATACTCTTAATGATCTTAAGGGAATTAGTCCCACTCTATGCTAGCACAAAGAATTTTTGGAAAAAGATGATAAACTATTTGTTGAACACCAATGACGGTTAATCTCTAAAATGAAAGAAGTGTTAAGAAATGAAATACTAAAGCTTCGGGAGGCAGGTATAATTTATCCTATTGCTGATACTCAGTGGGTAAGTCATGTTCATTGTGTTCCTAAGAAGGGAGGTATTACTGGTATTCCAATTGATAAGAATGAATTGATCCCACAAAGAATTGTTATAGGTTATAAAATCGTAATTGATTTCCGCAAAATAAATAAATCTACTAGAAAAGATCATTGCCCTCTACCTTTTATTGATAAAATGCTAGAAAGACTATCCAAACATACACATTTTTGCTTCCTAGATGGTTATTCTAGTTTCTCTCAAATACCTGTGTCAAAAGATGATTAGGAAAATACCACTTTTACTTGGCCTTTCAGTACATTTGCTTATAGACGTATTCCATTTGGTTTATGCAATGCACCTGCTACCTTTCAAAGATGTATGACTGCTATATTATCTGACGTTTGTGAAAAGATTGTTGAGGTATTCATGGATAATTTTTCCGTTTACGGAACTTCTTTTGATGATTTGCTTAAGCAACCTTGATCGTGTTTTGCAGAGATGTGAAGAAACTAATCTTGTCTTGAATTGAGAGAAGTGCCACTTTATGGTTAATGAAGGTATTGTCTTGGGGCATAAAATTTCTGAAAGAGGTATTGAAGTTGATAAAGCTAAAGTAGATGATATTGATGTTTGGGGCTTTGATTATATGGGAGATTTTCCTTCCTCTAATGCGTATACACATAATCTAGTTGCTGTAGATTATGTTACTAAGTGGGTAGAAGGTATTCCAACTAGTAGTGCTGATCATAACATAGTACTGGAATCGGGATTTTTGTCGTCAGCTAGCTGATGGAAAATAGGGTCTTGCCATCAGCTTGAAGAAAACTGACGACAAAGAAGGAGCTAATGGCAAAGATAGTGTTTGTCGTCAACCTCCTCTTTACCGTCTACTAATAGACGGTAAATAAGCGTTGCCGTCTGCTAGCAGACGGCAAAGAGGGAGGGTGGCCCACTAACGAGAACCACCTAACGGCCATTTTCTTTGCCGTCCACTAGCAGACGGTAAAGCATCTTTACCGTCTGCTAGTGGACAGCAAAGAGAATACCCAGCCTAACGGTCATTTCCCCTCAGCCCAATCCCACTAGCTATGCTCTTTCCCGTCTGCTAGCAGATGGCAAAGAAATTAAACCTAACCAAAAACGGATGTTTCCCCGCGCCCCACCCCTCTCTCTCTCCTCTCTCTCTGTCTCTCCCTCATCTCACCCACGCCGCCCCCGTGCTCGCCGGCCCCTTGCCCACCGCCCCTCCGCCGACACCCACCACCCCCGACGCCCCCTGTCGGTGTCAAAACCAGCGGATCTCGGGTAGGGGTTCCCGAACTACGCGTCTAAGCCTAATGGTAACAGGAGGCGGGGGACATAATGTTTACCCAGGTTCGGGCCCTCTCTATGGAGGTAATACCCTACTTCCTGCTTGATTGATCTTGATGAATATGAGTATTACAAGAGTTGATCTACCACGAGATCGTAATGGCAAAACACTAGAAGTCTATCCTATGAGGTTATGATTGTTGTGGCTAAACCCTAGAAGCTTAAACCCTCCGGTTTATATAGACACCGGAGGAGGCTAGGGTTGTACAAAATCGGTTGTAGAGAAAGGAATCTACATATCCGAATCGCCAAGCTTGCCTTCCACGCCAAGGAGAGTACCATCTGGACACGGGACGAAGTCTTCTATCTTGTATCTTCGTAGTCCAACAGTCCAGGCAAAGTATATTGTCCGGCTGTCCGAGGACCCCTTAATCTGGGACTCCCTCAGTAGCCCCTGAACCAGGCTTCAATGACGATGAGTCCGGCGCATAGATTGTCTTCGGCATTGCAAGGCGGGTTCCTTCTCCGGATACTCCAACATAGCCTTCCGAACATAGAAAATGTGTCCGGCTCTCCAAAACAAGTACCACACACAACCGTAGAGAGTATAGTATTTCACGAGTCCAATCCGCTGACATCTTTTTGTAGAGTGACATGATGCCACTGCCCAGTCATTATCCGTTTTTTAGCCTGCCGCTCCATATTTCGGGGTGCGGTTTCATTGGCACGTCTTGTCAAAGCAGAGATTGTGTCCCCTTATCACGGGATTCTCATCAATACGCGCATGGGTAACCTAACCGTGTCATTTGCATGATGTTTAGGAAATAGGCGAGTTTTAAGGCGAGTGGGGAGGCGCATGAGTTTTACTGCCTTTATAAAGGGATAAGGATTCACCATCTTTCACCCATGCCTTCTCCTTACTCTGCCCATCCATCCTCGAGCTCCAGCGCCCAAGCTCTCGCCTTCTCTGCCCAAAAAAGCACTCCAATCATGCCCGGATCCGGAGCAGGAGGCAAGTGGATGGCCTCCTCCATTGAGAAGAAGGACATCAAGAAACTCCAAGAGGCAGGGTATTTGGCCAAGGGAATCACTCACCGGCTTCCGGACAAAGGACAGATCGTCCCTACCCTAGAGCCCCATGAGAGGGTTGTGTTCCTCACACACTTCGTCCGCGGGCTGGGATTCCCACTCCACCTGTTTGTCCACGGACTGATGTTTTACTATGGGCTAGACTTCCATGATTTGGCCCCCAACTATATCCTAAACATCTCGGCGTTTATTGTCGTGTGCGAGGCCTTTCTCCGCATCCCACCACACTTCGGCCTATGGCTGAAGACCTTCAATGTGAAGCCAAAGATGGTGAGCAGCCAACATGCATAGTGCAGAGGCGCCATGGTGGGAAAGATGCCCAATGTCACCTGGCCCGAAGGCTCCTTTGTGGAGACTGTCAAAGGGTTGCAATCGGGGTGGTTCTACATCACTGAGCCGCGCGGCACCAATTGGGCGGCAGCCCCCGCATTCTGATCTGGAGTGCCGATGCGGCTCACCTCCTGGCAAGAGAAGGGCCTGGCCTGCGACTCTTCGGACGAGCTGACAGGGCTCTAGACGTGTGTCCAAAACATGATAAACAAGAGAATCAAACTTGTCAACGTGCTCCAGGTTATTCTCATGCGTCGGATCCTTCCGTGCCAACGCCAGACTTGCTATTTGTGGGAGTTCGATCCGGCCAAGTACCAGACGCTACTACAGCTCTTCGGCATGACGCACGAAGATATCTAGAAGGTGCTTCTCAAGGCCGGCAAAACACCACGACCCATGACCAAGGATCGTGGCCTTAGCATAACTCTCCAGGCTAATCCGGTAAGTTATTTCATGTTTTCAAGGTGTACCCTTTACTGGCATATTTGACGAGCGAATCTAAGCCTCCCTATCAATTTTTTCAGGCCTAGATAGAGATAGCGAAGCGGATTAACTGTCCGGATCCGCTGCCCGAAGGCCCCAAAACCCCACTTCTGACAAAGATACTGTTCCCGGTGCCTTATGAGGCGTCAGAGAAGAAGGCCAATAAGAAGGCCAAGGGGACCAGAGATGGTCTCCGTCGCAAGGGCACATCGGACGCAATCGCGAAGATGCCGAGGATCACTCCTCCGTCGCTGAAGACGACGAGGAAGAGGAGTTGGAAGAAGAAGCAATCCATTCCCACCTCCCTGCTAGGGGGAGAAAGAAGAGGACGACCTCCACACATGGGGAGGCCGAGGCGTCCAAGAAGGGGAAAGCTTCCCTTCCGGACAGCTCCGCAGCGGCCACCAACAATAGCTGGGAGTGGGAACGCAGGGAGAAGCCCCTGGCCAAATCATAGGTATCTGGATGCGTTCATACATCCGGCCTGTCTATTTTATTGTCTTAATGTGCTGATTAACGCATTTGCAGTCCGGCTCGGTCCAACATCAAACTATCCTCCTCTTAGGAGGGATCGCTAGACCCGTCGGCGATGGACATCGGGTCCCTTCTGATGGCCTCCTCCCCCAAGGTCGTGGTCAACACCGAGGTGTTGTATCAAAGGATCCCAGGCCAGGGAGAGGCTCAGGAGGCCGTCCCGGTGGCGCAGGAGGATGAAACCCTGGCTGCCGAACACACGGGGGAGCAAGCCCCCATGGACACCGACGATGGGGGCTGTATCCAATTCGGTCCCCGACCGAATACAGCTTTGGAGACCCATGTGGCTCTGGACTCAGGCAGGCCGCCTCTTTCAAGAGAGGGGGGTGAGCTAACTCCACCAGTGACCTCTGTCCTTCTTGAGGCACCGGATAGATTGCTGGAAGCGCTGCGAGGCGCTTCCATTGTTAAAGAGCACCGTACCCTTATGGGTACAGTGATTGAGAAGATCCAGTTTGTGAAAAGGGGACTGACCGGAGCGTGCACGAGCCTTCTAACAGGCTTTGAGGTAAGCAACGCAATTATAAAACTTATGTCATAGTATAGATAGTATCCCCTGATACTCTGCCCGGTGTTGGGAAAGAAAAACCGGACAGAGGATCAAATAATTTTCGCAGGAGTCTAATCTAAAATGTTTATGTGAACAAGTAGGCGTCACTGCTGGCTGTTGCCGCTCAAACTGCGAAGGTCTCCGGACTGAAGCAGAAGCTGGATCGAGCCGAGGAAGAGATAGGCCTCGTGAAGAAACAGCTGGAGGAAAGCAAAGGTATGAGTTTAACCTTGTCTAAATGTAGGTATAATGAACGATTTGTTCTGACTGAAGTGCCATAATATTTGTTAGGGGCAACGACCGAGGCAGAGGCTCTCAAGAAGTCACTGGCCGAGGCCGAGGATAGGGTGTCTAAGGAAAAGGCCGCATGTGATAACCATGAGGCTCGGGTCAGTGAGGTCCAGCAAGAGCTTTAGGACGCTGTCAAGAAGTTCGAGTCCTTGGAGCGCGACTTTAAGAATCAAGAGTCTGAACTTGCCAAGGCCCGCCATAGCGCAAATGAGGCCCAAGCCGAAGCCCAGGGTGCCCTCCAGGAAATTCAGGGAGCCAAGAAGATCGCGACGGGTAAGGCTTTCATTATGTAGAGCAGACATGTGAAGGAAAAATTCCTTTTACTGACCCGAATTTGGAGTTTTCCAGGGGTATTTGCGGATTTGCCGCGCAGCGTGTGAAACACTGCGGAATTCTATCAAGCTGAAGAAGGGAGCTCAATGGAGAAGCTGTTCCGGTTGAAATTCCTAGGACCAGAACATACATTGCCCTTTAGCGATGAGCTGAAATAGCTGGTCGAGCTGCATAAGGCGGCCGAACAAGCCGTGAAGGATTTAATAATTCGGCTATGGACTACCGAAGCCATGCCTAGCAGCTACTTCGGACTCGTGAAGCGGCTTGTCAGCGCCTGCCCTCGGCTTGAAGCCATCAAGCAGTCGGTCTGTATTGAAGGTGCGCGAATGGCCTTTGCCTGCGCCATGATGCACTGGGCGAAGATGGACACCACAAAGCTGATGACTGAGGGGCCGCCTGAGGGCAAGGAGCACCACCAACCCGAAGTGTATTTTTACAGTGTCCAGGAGGGATCCAGCCTTGTTGTGGAGCAATGTTCTAAGGATGTCATATTCCCATGAACGCACTCATGTTATCCTATCTTGTAATATGAAACAGATCTGTTATGTAATATAATATCTGTTATTTAAAATTTTAACTCTTGTGCGGGCGTTTATAAAATTTGAGAGTTGGCCAGTCGTCAGCTTCTGCCCCCACGTAGATAGTAAGGGGGTGTTCGTGATAAATCTAAACAGTCTTTACTCCAAATTTTGGTCCTTAAGGAGGTGTTTAGTGCAACGAACACGGCAATCGGACTATAGGACTTTACCACCCTCACTTAGCCATAGGAGTTTGATTATGAAAATTTTGGCGCAGCCCTTGGTGTTCTGAAGGCCGAACTTGGGGCGCTATACACGCCTAATCGGATAAAAACCGATTCTTCGCATAATGCGGAAAAAATCTCTAAGGATCTGAAACCTCTCGAACAGCTGACCAGCTCTCGCCGCATCATGACAGTCAGTTTTCGGCTTACTCTACTGAGGTGCTCCTCCGGAAGAACCGGGACACAATCGCAGTAGTTCTCCCTTCACTACCCTAGCCAATATAGTGGAACGTAAGGTAGTAAGCATAGGAGTCGGGCAACCCAACTATTGACCAAAGACATGATTCGAAGCCGATGCATATAATGCTATAAGTTCGGGGTGCCGAACTGTACTATAATATTGTTCTGACTTTATTGTTGTGTTATGGGGTATGACGAAGCCCCTGTCGAATTAAGTCGTACCAGTGTGTACGGGCGCAATTGATAAAAATATATAAAGGAAAGGAAAAAGTCAAGTAATAAGCTGACACTGCAAATATTGAGCCGCAAATTATTTTCCATTGTAATTTGATTAATATGGCAAGGCGTACTTGTACAAGTAATGCGGTAAGAAAATAAGGCTATTTGACATGCCATGACCAAGGGCGAGCTGTGTGCGGGTATTCAAAACAGGTATAACGATCGTTAGCAGAGACCACCTGGGGTTCCCTTGTACGTCAAAGCTCCTTGCCTTCTTGGTGTGTGCGTCTCGTGATGGGTACGATGATCAGGTTATCATAAAAGCCTCAAAAAGAGAAAAACCTGAAAGAAAAAGAAAGAGTGAAGGTATGCGGATCCAAGGGTGGTTGAGCTGCATTATGGACCACGGTCTAGCTATGCCTCCGTCCATGCCCATGGTATTTTAAGTGCGTAGTTTTGTACGTGTGGCACAAATGTCACCGCTTGATTGGGACTGGGACGGAGGCCGAATTGTTAGTCAAGCTCTGGACGAGCTGGTCTGTCCTACTGCAGAGTAGTTCGGACTCGCTTGATGGTGTCAGGGAGTTTTACTGCTGAATTGATGTTCTGCCTAAAAAGGCTGCTCTATACTTGTGCTGCAAGGGCAGCGGTGTGCTCCTCAGTACGGAGGGAGCGTTCTGTATTTCCGTTGACCGTTATGACACTGCGTGGCCTAGGCATCTTAAGCTTGAGGTAGGCGTAGTGCGGCACCGCATTGAATCGAGCGAACTTGGTTCGTTGGAGCAGTGCATGGTAGCCACTGCAGAAGGGGATGATATCGAAGATCAATTCTTCGCTTTGGAAATTATCCAGGGATCCGAAGACCACTTCCAGTGTTATTGAGACCGTACAGCATGCCTCTACACCTGGTGTGACACCTTTAAAGGTGGTTTCTGTGGGTTTGATCCTTGAGGTATTGATATCCATTTTGCGCACTGTATCCTAATAAAGCAGGTTCAGGCTGCTGCTGATGTCTACTACACAACCTTCTTCTTGTAGACGTTGTTGGGCCTGCAAGTGCATAGGTTTGTAGGACAGTAGCAAATTTCCCTCAAGTGGATGACCTAAGGTTTATCAATCCATAGGAGGCGTAGGATGAAGATGGTCTCTCTCAAACAACCCTGCAACCAAATAACAAAGAGTCTCTTGTGTCCCCAACACACTCAATACAATGGAAAATTGTATAGGTGCACTAGTTCGGCGAAGAGATGGTGATACAAGTGCAAAATAGATAGTAGATATAGGTTTTTGTAATCTTAAATAATAAAAACAGCAAGGTAACCAACGATAAAAGTGAGCGTAAATAGTATTGCAATGAAAGGAAACAAGGCCTAGGGTTCATACTTTCACTAGTGCAAGTTCTCTCAACAACAATAACATAGATAGACAATATAACAAGCCCTCAACATGTAACAAAGAGTCACTCCGAAGCCACTAATAGCGGAGAACAAACGTAGAGATTATGGTAGGGTACGAAACCACCTCAAAGTTATTCTTTCGGATCAATCTATAAAAGAGTTCGTACTAGAATAACACCTTAAGACACAAATCAACCAAAACCCTAATGTCACCTAGATACTCTATTGTCACCTCAAGTATCCATGGGCATGATTATACGATATGCATCACACAATCTCAGATTCATCCAACCAACACAAAGTACTTCAAAGAGTGCCCCAAAGTTTATACCGGAGAGTCAAGAACGTGTGCCAACCCCTATGCATGGATTCCTAATGTCACGAAACCCGCAAGTTGATCACCAAAACATACATCAAGTGGCAAATGATATCCCATTGTCACCACAGATAATCATGGCAAGACATACATCAAGTGTTCTCATAAAAGACTCAATCCGATAAGTTAACTTCAAAGGGGAAACTCAATTCATCACCAGAGAGTAGAGGGGGTGAAACATCATAAGATCCAACTACAATAGCAAAGCTCGGGATACATCAAGATCGTGCCATAGATGGAACACGAGAGAGAGAGAGAGATCAAACACATAGCTACTCGTACATACCCTCAGCCCCGAGGGTGAACTACTCCCTCCTCGTCATGGATAGCGCAGGGATGATGAAGATGGCCACCGGTGATGGGATGCCCCTCCGGCAGGCCGCCGGAACGGGCTCCCGAGAGGTTTTTGGTGGCTACAGAGGCTTGCGGCGGCAGAACTCCCGATCTATCTTCTGTTCTGGAAGTTTTAGGGTACAAGAGTATATATGGGTGCAGGGGGTACGTCGGAGGAGCTACGGAGGCCCCACGAGGCAGGGGGGCGCTCCCCCCACCCTCGTGGGCAGCCCGTATCTCCCCTGACATGCACTCCAAGCTCCCTAGGTTGCTTTCCTTCCAGAAATAACTTCTCCAGTTGTTTTTGTTCTTTTTTGACTCCGTCTGATATTCCTTTTCCTCGAAACACTGAAATAGGCATAAAACTGCAAATCTGGGTTGGGCCTCCGGTTAATAGGTTAGTCCCAAAAATAATATAAAAGTGGATAATAAATCCCAATATTGCCCAAAACAGTAGATAATATAGCATGGAGCAATCAAAAATTATAGATACGTTGGAGACGTATCAAGCATCCCCAAGCTTAATTCCTGCTCGTCCTCGAGTAGGTAAATGGTAAAAAAGAATTTTTGATGCGGAGTGATACTTTGGCATAATTCCAATGTTAATCCTCTTAATTGTGATATGAATATTCAGAACCGAAAGATTCAAGAAAAAAGTTCATATTGACATAAAAATAATAATACTTCAAGCATACTTACTAAGCAATTATGTCTTCTCAAAATAACATGGCCACAGAAAGTTATCCCTACAAAATCATATAGTCTGGCTATGATCCATCTTCCCGACACAAAATATTTAAATCATGCACAAACCCGATGACAAGCCAAGCAATTGTTTCATACTTATGACATTTTCAAAACTTTTTCAATCTTCACGCAA
This sequence comes from Triticum aestivum, assembly GCF_018294505.1. NCBI lineage: Eukaryota > Viridiplantae > Streptophyta > Magnoliopsida > Poales > Poaceae > Triticum > Triticum aestivum. The sequence goes on from NC_057801.1 coordinate 305,854,188, forward strand.
TACATGAGCATGAGCCATGGATATAGCACTATATGTGGAATAGAATGGTGGTTGTGGAGAAGACAAAAAAGAGGGAAGATAGTCTCACATATACTAGGCATATCAACGGGCTATGGAGATGCCCATCAATAGATATCAATGGATTGCCATGCAACGGATGCACTAGAGCTATAAGTATATGAAAGCTCAACAAAAGAAACTAAGTGGGTGTGCATCCAACTCTCTTGCTCACGAAGACCTAGGGCATTTGAGGAAGCCCATCATTGGAATATACAAGCCAAGTTCTATAATGAAAAATTCCCACTAGTATATGAAAGTGACAAAATGAGAGACTCTCTATCATGAAGATCATGGTGTTACTTTGAAGCACAAGTGTGGTAAAAGGATAGTAGCATTGTCCCTTCTCTCTTTTTCTCTCATTTTTTTATTTGGGCCTTTTCTCTTTTTTATGGCCTCTTTTTTTATTTGGGCTTCTTTGGCCTCTTTTATATATATTTTTCGTCCGGAGTCTCATCCCGACTTGTGGGGGAATCATAGTCTCCATCATCCTTTCCTCACTTGGGACAATGCTCTAATAATGATGATCATCACACTTTTATTTTTCTTACAACTCAACAATTACAACTTCATACTTAGAACAAAGTATGACTCTATATGAATACCTCCGGTGGTTTACCGGGATATGTAATGAATCAAGAGTGACATGTATGAAAAATAATGCATGGTGGCTTTGCCACAAATACGATGTCAACTACATGATCATGCAATGGCAATATGACAAAAGTAATGTATGTCATGATGATGATGGAAGTTGCATGGCAATATATCTCGGAATGGCTATGGAAATGCCATAATAGGTAGGTATGGTGGCTGTTTTGAGGAAGATATAAGGAGGGTGTATGATACCGGCGAAAAGTGCGCGGTATTAGAGAGGCTAGCAATGGTGGAAGGATGGGAAACAGTGTGTATAATCCATGGACTCAACATTAGTCATAAAGAACTCATATACTTATTGCAAAAATCTAGAAGTTATCAAAGCAAAGTATTATGCGCATGCTCCTAGGGTGATAGATTGGTAGGAAAAGACCATCGCTCGTCCCCGACCGCCACACATAAGGACGACAATCAATAAATAAATCATGCTCCGAGTTCATCACATAACGGTTCACCATACGTGCATGCTATGGGAATCACAAACTTCAACACAAGTATTCTTTAAATTCACAACTAGTCAACTAGCATGACTTTAATATCATTAACTCCATATCTCAAAACAATTATCAAGCATCAAACTTTTCTTAGTATTCAACACACTCATAAGAATTCTTACATATCTTGAATACCAAGTATATTAATATTAAGAAAATTACCATGCTATTAACAACTCTCAAAATAATTATGAAACTATGCGAAGACTCTCTCTCATTTAATAATTTCGGATCTTGATACCTTATTCAAACAGCAAGCAAAGCTAAATAAAACTACTCAACTCATGTGAAGAGGCAAAAACTTAGGCTCAACCGATACTAACCCATAGTTGTTTGCAGAAGAAAGGTGGGATGCCTACCGGGCATCCCCAAGCTTAGATGCTTGAGACTTCTTGACATATTATCTTGGGGTGCCTTGGCCATCCCCAAGCTTGAGACTTTTTGTCTCCTTAATTCCTCTCATATCATGGTTTCACTTTTCATCAAAAGCTTCATTCCCAACAAACTCAACAAGAACTCGTGAGATAGGTTAGTATAAACCAATGCAAAACCTTATCATTTTCTACTGTAACAAATCACTTAAATTATTATTCAACATTGCATACTAAATGCATCTGCATATTTAATACTCCTATCCTCAAATAGAACCATTAATCAAGCAAACATATGCAAACAATGCAACCATAACAGCAATCTGCCAAAACAGTACAGTCTGTAAAGAATGCAAGAGTATCAATACATCCCTAACTCCAAAAATTATGAAATAAAATTTCCACTGTAATAAATTTATCAGAGATCATCATGCAAAAAATTTCAACATTATATCATGCTCTGACTTTTCTAGGGAATTTTTGCAACAGCGGTAAACTTTCTGTTTTCAAACAGCAACATGTATACTAGCAAAATAAGCATGGCAAAGGCTATCCTTGACTTCTTTATTGAAACTAAAGATGCAAAACATTATTCTAAATAACAGAAAGCAAATACTAACAAAATAAAATGACACTCCAAGCAAAACACATATCATGTGGTGAATAAAAATATATCTCCAAGTAAAGTTACCAATGGTACGAAGACGATAGAGGGGATGCCTTCCGGGGCATCCCCGAGCTTAGGCTCTTAGTTATCCTTGAATATCTTGGGGTGCCATGGGAATCCCCAAGATTAGGCTCTTTACCACTCCTTATTCCATAGTCCATCGAATCTTTACCCAAAACTTGAAAACTCCACAACACAAAACTCAACAGAAAACTCGTAAGCTCCGTTAGCGAAAGAAAACAAAAGACCACTTCAAGGTACTATAATTAACTCATTCTAAATTCATATTGGTGTAATATCTAATGTACTCCAACTTATCTCTGGCTCATACCCTCCGATACTACTCATAGATTCATCAAAATAAGCAAACAACACATAGAAAACAGAATCTGTCAAAACAGAACAGTCTGTAGTAATCTGTATCAAACGTATACTTGTGGAACTCCACACATCCTAACAAATTAGGAAGACCTAAGCAATTTGTGTACCAATCCAGATCAAAAATAATCAGATCAAGAGCACATTTCTGTTAATTAACAAAACTAATTAACTGGGTGCAAAAGTTTCTGATTTTCAGCAGGATCAACACAACTATCACCGTAAGCTATCCTAAAGGTCTTACTTGGCACTTTATTGAAACAAAAGCTATAAAACATGATTACTACATTAGCATAATAATGTGAACACACAAAAACAGTAAGGATAAGTATTGGGTTGTCTCCCAACAAGCGCTTTTCTTTAATGCCTTTCTAGCTAGGCATGATGATTTCAATGAAGCTCACATAGAAGATAAGAATTGAAACATAACGGGAGCATCATGAAGCATATGACTAGAACATTTAAGTCTAACCCACTTCCTATGCATAGGGATTTTGTGAGCAAACAACTTATGGGAACAATAATCAACTTGCATAGGAAGGTAAAACAAGCATAACTTCAAGATTTTAAGCACATAGAGAGGAAACTTGATATTATTGCAATTCCTACAAGCATATATTCCTCCCTCATAATAATTTTCAGTAGCATCATGAATGAACTCAACAATATAACCAGCACCTAAAGCATTCTTTTCATGATCTACTAGCATAGATAATTTACTACTCTCCACATAGGCAAAATTCTTCTCATGAATAATAGTGGGAGTATCATAAGAGACTTGAACACTAAAAATTGTTTCCACATTTAAAGAGTAATGTTCGGAAAAGGGTAATCATAATCATGACAAGATTTGTAAATATAATAGTCACTACTTTTTATAGCATAAGTTTCATCACAATAATCATCATATGTAGCAACTTCGTTCTCATCATAATCGATTGAAACCTCTCCCAAGATAGTGGAATCACTAAATAAAGTTGACACTCTTCCAAATCCACTTTCATATTCATCACAATAAAATTCAACATCCTCCAAAATAGTGGGATCACTACTTCCTAAAGTTGACTCTCTTCCGAACCCACTTTTATCAATATAATCGTCATAGCTAAAAATATCATCTTCATTAAACATAGCATCCCCAAGCTTGGGACAAACATTAATTCCAGCAAATATATTCTCAAATATTTCATCCCAATCAAACATAGGTTCCCCAAGCTTGGGCCCTTTCATATCATAAGCATAATCACTCTCATCATTAAAAATATTGATAGCACCAATAGTATAGCAATTATCATCATCACAATGAGTAGTAGGAGCAACATCATTTGGGAGGGATACCTTTTTGCCCTTGTTGCTCCTTCTTTTCTTTTTCTTCTTCACATTATGTTTAGGTTCAACCTTCCTCTTTGAGCTCCTTATTGATGAGATTGGTTGACTAGAAAGCTCCTCCTCGTTACCTGATTCATCATAAGAAATAATAGGAGGAGATTGGGAAGTCTCTTCCCTTTCATTAGTATTCTCATCATCCTCTATTTGTTTTCTTTTCTTTATGTAATTGGCAATATAAGGATTTTCAATGCAATTCACCACACAATACATATAAATTTCTTCTAGAATAAAATGAAGAACTTTATTAAGGACAAATTTTGGAATATCCTTAATTCTACGTTTAATTTCTTCATAACCCAAGAGCAAACTAAGTTCATTATGATGTGCAAGGGAAATCAAGTCATCACAATTTTTGGACACAATACACTCATGAAACAATTTGCATTGGGTACTAAAATGATCACGTTCATTGCAAAGTTCACAAGTAGGGCTAAGAAAAGATCACATTCATCTAGCTCTTCTTGCAACAATTTGGTTTCTAAGTACTTATGCCTCTTGCAATAGCTATCTTCCCTATTTGGTGTGTACTTACAAACCCAATGCACTCCACAAAAATTGACATGTTTATAGGAGGCATTTTCATCATAACTAATGCAATCATTATTAGCATCATGGATATTCAAAGAAGTCGTACTAACAACATTGCAATCATGCCCATCATTCAAATATTTAGTGCCAAACAATTTAGAGATTTCTTCTTCTAGCACTTGAGCAAAATTATCCATTCCATCATACTCACGAAAGATATTAAAAAGGTGAAGCATATGAGACAAACTTAATTCCATTTTTTTTGTAATTTTCTTTTATATACTAACTAGTGCTAAAACAAGAAACCAAAAGATTCGATTGCAAGATCTAAAGATATACCTTCAAGCACTCACACCCCCGGCAATGGCGCCAGAAAAGAGCTTAGTTGACGGGGTGTGAGTGAGTGCCCTTTACCTAGCCTCCCCGGCAACGACGCTAGAAAGGAGCTTGATGTCTACAACACAACCTTCTTCTTGTAGACGTTGTTGGGCCTGCAAGTGCACAGGTTTGTAGGACAGTAGCAAATTTCCCTCAAGTGGATGACCTAAGGTTTATCAATCCGTAGGAGGCGTAGGATGAAGATGGTCTGTCTCAAACAACCCTGCAACCAAATAACAAAGAGTCTCTTGTGTCCCCAACACACCCAATACAATGGCAAATGTATAGGTGCACTAGTTCAACGAAGAGATGGTGATACAAGTACAAAATAGATAGTAGATATAGGTTTTTGTAATCTGAAATAATAAAAACAGCATGGTAACTAATGATAAAAGTGAGCATAAACAGTATTGCAATGATAGGAAACATGCCTAGGGTTCATACTTTTACTAGTGGAAGTTCTCTCAACAATAATAACATAGATAGATAATATAACAAGCCCTCAACATGCAACAAAGAGTCACTCCGAAGCCACTAATAGCGGAGAACAAATGTAGAGATTATGGTAGGGTACGAAACCACCTCAAAGTTATTCTTTCGGATCAATCTATAAAAGAGTTCATACTAGAATAACACCTTAAGACACAAATCAACCAAAACCCTAATGTCACCTAGATACTCTATTGTCACCTCAAGTATCCGTGGGCATGATTATACGATATGCATCACACAATCTCAGATTCATCCAACCAACACAAAGTACTTCAAAGAGTGCCCCAAAGTTTCTACCGGAGAGTCAAGAACGTGTGCCAACCCCTATGCATAGGTTCCCAATGTCACGGAACCCGCAAGTTGATCAACAAAACATACATCAAGTGGCACATGATATCCCATTCTCACCACAGATAATCACGACAAGACATACATCAAGTGTTCTCATAAAAGACTCAATCCGATAAGCTAACTTCAAAGGGAAACTCAATTCATCACAAGAGAGTAGAGGGGGAGAAACATCATAAGATCCAACTACAATAGGAAAGCTCGAGATACATCAAGATCGTGCCATAGATGGAACACGAGAGAGAACACGAGAGAGAGAGATCCAACACATAGCTACTGGTACATACCCTCAGCCCCGAGGGTGAACTACTCCCTCCTCGTCATGGATAGCGCCGGGATGATGAAGATGGCCACCGGTGATGGGATCCCCCTCCGGCAGGCTGCCGGAACGGGCTCCCGAGAGGTTTTCGGTGGCTACAGAGGCTTGCGGCAGCGTAACTCCCGATCTATCTTCTGTTCTGGAAGTTTTAGGGTACAAGAGTATATATGGGTGCAGGGGGTACATCGGAGGAGCTACGGGGGCCCCACGAGGTAGGGGCCGTGTCCGGTGGGGGTGGGCATGCCCCCCACCCTCGTGGACAGCCCGTATCTCCCCTGACGTGCACTTCAAGTTCCCTGGGTTGCTTTCCTTCCAAAAATAACTTCTCTAGTTGATTTCGTTCCGTTTTGACCCCGTCTGATATTTCTTTTCCTCAAAACACTGAAATGGGCATAAAACAACAAATCTGGGCAGGGCCTCCGGTTAATATGTTATTCCAAAAAATAATATAAAAGTGGATAATAATGCCCAATATTTCCGTAAACAGTAGATAATATAGCATGGAGCAATCAAAAATTATAGATACGTTGGAGACGTATCAGCTGCCACCGTCCATGAGGACTCGCGTAAGGTGGAATCCATCAATGATTGGGTCGAGAACCAGTGCGGCTGAACCACCATGACAGATACTGGTCGGATGGTCCCTGCAATCGAAGGTGATCGGACAAGATGACCATGGGTTGAACTTTGGGGTGATTGGCTGCATCGCGTAGATGTCCCTGAGTGCACGCTTGCGCTCCCTCTTGGGGATATGGGTGGTGTGTATCATGTTCACTATTTTGACTTGGGGGAAATTTCTTCTATCCCCCTGTGTTCGGTGGTTGGTGCTCCTCGTCATCATCATTGCTTTGCGACCCTTTCTCCTTATTATCGGCATTTAACTTGCCGGCCTGTTTGAAGACCCGGCATTCCCTGTTGGTATGATTGGCTGGTTTATCGGGAGTGCCGTGAATTTGGCATGGTCGATCTAGTACGCGGTCCAAACTGGACGGGCTCATACTGTCTCTTTTGTATGGCTTCTTCCGCTGACCGGACTTAGAGCCATTGAATCCAGCGTTAACCACCGTGTCTTCGGTGTTGTCACCGTTGTTTCGACGCTTATGTCTGTTGCGTTGGGGCTTGCCGTTGCTGTTTCTGGCTTCAGAAGTTCCAGGTTCTCTTGCATTGTTATTGCTACGGGCTAGCCAGCTATATTCGCCCACACAAAAGCGGGTCATGAGTGCCATAAGGGCTGACATGGACAAAAGCGGGTCATATCAATAACATAATCAGCTAGCAAGCCATAATAATAAAACTCGGATGACAACACTTTCTCAAAATAATCATAACATGATATAACAAAATGGTATCTTGCTAGCCCTTTCTGAGACTGCAAAACATAAATGCAGAGCACCTTTAAAGATCAAGGACTGACTAAACATTGTAATTCATGGTAAAAGAGATCTAGTCAAGTCATACCCAATATAAACCAATAATAATGAATGCAAATGACAGTGTGCCCTCTAGCGGGTGCTTTTTAATAAGAAGGGTGATGACTCAACATAAAAGTAAATAGATAGGCCCTTCACAGAGGGAAGCAGGGATTTGTAGCGGTGCCAGAGCTCGATTTTAAAATAAAGATTGAATAACATTTTGAGCGGCATACTTCTGCTGTCAACGCAACAACTATGAGATGGCTGTATCTTCCATACTACATGCATTATAGGTAGTTCCCAAACAGAATGGTAAAGGTTTATACTCCCCCAACCACCATTAAGCATCAATCCATGGCTTGCTCGAAGCAACGAGTGCCTCCAACATACAACAACCCTGGGGGAGTTTTGTTTAATTATTTTGATTTGCTTTGATCTTTTTGGATCATGGGATTGGGCATCCCGGTTATCGGCCCTTTCTCGTGAATGAGGAGCGGAGTCCACTCCTCTTGAGAATAACCCACCTAGCATGGAAGATATAGGCAGCCCTAGTTGAAACATGAGCTGCTCGAGCATACAAAACAGAATTTCATTTGAAGGTTTGGAGTTTGGCACATACAAATTTACTTGGAACGGCAGGTAAATACAACATATATGAAGGTATAGTGGACTCATATGGAACAACTTTGGGGTTTAAGGAGTTTGGATGCACAAGCAGTATTCCCGCTTAGTACAGGTTAAGGCTAGCAAAAGACTGGGGAGCGACCAACTGAGAGAGCGACAACAGTCAAAAACATGCATTAATGTTAATTTACACCGAGTACAAGCATGAGTAGGATATAATCTACCATGAACATAAATATCATGAAGGCTATGTTGATTTGATTCAACTACATGCGTGAACATGTGCCAAGTCTAGTCACTCAATTCATTTAAAGGAGGATACCATCCCATCATACGACATAATAATCATTCTAATAGCATGTTGGCATGCAAGGTAAACCATTATAACTCATAGCTAATCAAGCATGGCACAAGAAACGATAATCTCTAAATGTCATTGCAAATATGTTTACTTCATAATAGCTGACTCGGGAACGATGAATCATCATATTTACAAAAACAAGAGAGGTCGAGTTCATGCCAGCTTTTCTCATCCCAATAAGTCCATCATATATCATCATTATTGCCCTTCACTTGCACGACCAAACAATGTGCATAATAATAAGAGTGCACATGCATTGGACTAAGCTGGAATCTGCAAGCATTCATCTCAAGAGAGAAGACAAGTAATATGGGCTCTAAGTTAAATAAACAATCATGCATGTAAGAGCCACTAAGCATTTTCAATATAGTCTCCTCGACCCCCAAAAGAAAGAAAAGAAAATAAAACTATTTACATGGGAAAGCTCCCAACAAGTAAAAGAAGAACGAGAAATCTTTTTGGGTTTTTTCATTTTAATTTCTACTAGAAGCATGGAAATTAAACTAACTATTTTTTTGGTTTTCTTTCTCAGGGTTATCAAACACACAATAAGAAAACTAGAAAAAGAAATTTAAACTAACATGGATAATACAATGAAAGAGTATGAGCACCGACGACTAGTGTGTGAACATGAATGTAAAGTCGGTGAGAAATACGTACTCCCCCAAGCTTAGGATTTTGGCCTAAGTTGGTCTAATACCAATGACCGCATGGCTGATATCCATAAGAGTAGCCGGGCTAGTACTAAGATGAAGAGGAGACCGCCTCCTGAGCAGCAGCGTGTTGGCGAGCTGCCTCCATTCCCCTCTCATATTTAGTGGCTTCTTCCCTGGTGACAACATATCTTCCTTTTGCCTGATAATCAAAAAGGTAGGGAGCAGGAAGAGTAACAGGGACGACGTTGCGTCTGTCATAGGTTATTCGATAATGGAGGAATTGTTCATTCCTCTCAAGAAAACTATGATCAAAGATAGCTTCTTTATCCAAATAAACAGGAGGTACAAGCATATCCCCCTCTCGTGGAGCTATATTAAGAAAATTAGCCACACGGGTTGCATAAATTCCTCCAAAGAAATCACCCCTTCTACTATTATTCTGTAACCTACGTGCAACTATTGCCCCCAAGTTATAACCTTTATAACCTGACACAACACTCTTGAGGACACAAAGATCAGGAGCACACATGTGACATACTTCGTCCTTACCGTTAATGCATCTACCAATAAAGAGAGCAAAATAATGTATAGCAGGAAAGTCAATGCTCCCTATGGTAGCTTGTGCTACGTCCCTAGATTCTCCCACGGTAATGCTAGCAAGAAAATCTCTAAGTTCATATTTGCGAGGATCATTAATATTACCCCACTGCGAGAGTTTGCAAGCAGTTGTGAAATCCTCTAAATCCATGGTATAAGATGTATCATAAATATCAAACATGACGCTAGGAGAATTACGCGCAGAAATATATTCGAACCTCCGCACAAAGGAATCAGTCAATTGATAATATTGAGGACACTTATCTTGTAAGAAGTCCTCCAGCTCGGCATTACGCACATACGCGTCAAATTCCTCCTTGAAGCCTGCTTCAACCATTAAATCATCGGATGGCCACTCACAAGCCCGTACATTTGCGTCCCTTGGCAAATTAACATCTTGTTCACGTATAGCAATCCTTGGCCCTTTCTTTGCCGAGGAACCACCTTGGTACATTCTTCTAAGCATATTTATTTTTCTGAAAATTTCTGAAATTTTAGTAACTTCAAAACAAAAGTGAATAAAACTAAACAAGATTGATAGCAACTACTCCTACAAGTGCCTAGAGCCTATATCATGCATTGGAATTGCTTGGGACCTCAAAAATTTAACATGCAAGCTCAAGAACATGGTCACCTATGCAGCAAAAATTTGCAATGAATAAAGCACTCGAACAAAAACTAATTGGACCAATGGAGGAGTCACATACCAAGCAACAATCTCCCAAAGCAGTTTTGTGAATGGAGCTTTGAGCTAAGAGATCGAAAATCGCAGCAAAACGAGCTAGAACTCGGGCTTGAGCTAGAAGGGGATTTTTTTGGGTAGAAGATGAAGTGTGTGGGTGCTGGCATAAGTGGAAGCGAGCCACCAGGGGCCCACGAGACAGGGGGGCGCGCCCTACAGGGGGGCGCCCTCCTCTCTCGTGGCCTAGTGCTTGCCCCTCCTGTAGTGTTTTCGGTGCCTAAAATCCTCAAGTATTCCAGAAAAAATCATACTAAATTTGCAGGGCATTTGGAGCACTTTTATTTTTGGACTATTTTTTAATGTACGAAAAAATCAGAAAACAGACGGATAATACTATTTTTGCTTTATTTAAACTAAATAACAGAAAGTAAGGAGAGGGTACAGAAGGTTGTGCCTTCTAGTTTCATCCATCTCGTGATCATCAAAATGAACCCACTAACAAGGTTGATCAAGTCTTGTTAACAAACTCATTCTGAATAACACGGAACCGGAGAAATTTTGAATAACACTAAGTTACCTCAACGGGGATATGAAAATCCCGAACAATAAGAATATCATACTTTTTCTTGACAGTAGGGAGAGGAAATTCAAAACCTCCAAAAATTATAGTTGGAACTTTTTAATAGAATTGATGCTATGAACTTGGGATTGTTTCCTCGGAAAGTGTACCGTATGCTCATTACCATTAACATGAAAAGTGACATTGCCTTTGTTGCAATCAATAACAGCCCCTGCAGTATTAAGAAAAGGTCTACCAAGGATAATAGACATACTATCGTCCTCGGGAATATCAAGAATAACAAAGTCCGTTAAGATAGTGACATTTGCAACCACAACAGGCACGTCCTCACAAATACCGACAGGTATAGCAGTTGATTTATCAGCCATTTGCAAAGATATTTCAGTAGGTGTCAACTTATTCAATTCAAGTCTACGATATAAAGAGAGAGGCATAACACTAACACCGGCTCCAAGATCACATAAAGCAGTTCTAACATAATTTCTTTTAATAGAGCATGGTATAGTTGGCACACCCGGATCTCCAAGTTTCTTTGGTATTCCACCCTTAAAAGTGTAATTAGCAAGCATGGTGGGAATTTCAGCTTCCGGTATCTTTCTTTTATTTGTGATGATATCCTTCATATACTTAGCATAAGGATTTACTTTAAGCATATCAGTTAAGCGCATACGTAAGAAAATAGGTCTAATCATTTCAGCAAAGCGCTCAAAATCCTAATCATCCTTTGACTTGGATGGTTTAGGAGGAAAGGGCATGGGTTTCTGAACCCATGGTTCTCTTTCTTTACTATGCTTCCTAGCAACAAAATCTCTCTTATCATAATGTTGATTCGTTGATTGTGGGTTATCAAGATGAACAGCAGGTTCAATTTCTACATCATTGTCTTTGCTAGCTTGAGCATCAACATCAACATTATCATTAACATTATCACTAGGTTCATGTTCATCACCTGATTGAGTTTCAGCATCAGAAATAGAAATATCATTGGGATTCTCAGGTGTGTCTACAGTAGGTTCACTAGAAGCATGCAAAGTTCTATCGTTTTTCTTCTTTTTATTTTTAGAAGAGCTAGGTGCCTCTAAATTATTTCTCTGAGAATCTTGCTCGATTCTCTTAGGGTGGCCTTCAGGATACAAAGGTTCCTGAGCCATTCTACCAGTTTTAGTAGCCACTCTAACAGCAAAATCATTTTTATTATTCAATTCCTCAAGCAAATCATTTTGAGCTTTAAGTACTTGCTCAGCTTGAGTAGCAACCATAGAAGTATATTTGCTAACGCGGTGAAGTTCATCTTTAACTCTAGCAAGATTATCACCTACGCGTCCTATCTCGAAAGCATTATTCTTTAACTCTCTACCAACATAAGCATTAAAAATTTCTTGCCTAGCCATAAAGTCATCAAATTCATCTAAGCATGGGCTATGAAATTTAGTAGAGGGTATTTCAACTTTATCATATCTATAGAGAGAATTTACCTTTACTACCTGTGTCGGGTTATCAAGACAATGTGGTTCTTCAGGCTTAATACCATGTATTTCTTCAATAGGAGGTAAATTCTTAACATCTTCAGCTTTAATACCTTTTTCTTTCATTGATTTCTTTGCCTCTTGCATATCTTCAGGACTGAGAAATAAAACACCTCTCTTCTTCGGAGTGGGTTTAGGAATAGGCTCAGGAGTTGGCTCAATTGGTTCAGGAATTACTTCAGGAACTGGCTCGGGAAGAGTCCAATTATTTTCATTAGTCAACATATTATTCAATAGTATTTCAGCTTCATCGACTGTTCTTTCCCTGAAAACACAACCAGCACAACTATCCAAGTAGTCCTTGGAAGCATCGGTTAGTCCATTATAAAAGATATCAAGTATTTCACTTTCCTTAAGAGGATGATCAGGCAAAGCATTAAGTAACCGGAGAAGCCTCCCCAAGCTTGTGGGAGACTCTCATATTTGATTTGCACAAAATTATATATTTCCCGCAAGGCAGCTTGTTTCTTATGAACAGGAAAATATTTAGCAGAGAAGTAATAAATCATATCCTGGGGACTACGCACACAACCAGGAGCAAGAGAATTATACCAATTCTTAGCATCACCCTTTAATGAGAATGGAAATATCTTAAGGATATATAAATAGCGAGAATTCTCATCATTAGTAAACAGGGTGGCTATATCATTCAACTTGGTAAGATGTGTCACAACAGTTTCAGATTCAAGGCCATAAAAAGGATCAGATTCAACTAAAGTGATAATGTCAGGATCAACAGAGAATTCATAATCCTTATCAGTAACACAGATAGGTGAAGTAGCAAAAGCAGGATCAGGTTTCATTCTAGCATTAAGAGACTGCTGCTTCCATTTAGCTAATAATTTCTTAAGATCATTTATATCATTGCAAGCAAGAATTTCCATAGCAGATGTTTCATGCATAACATAACCCTTAGGAACAACAGGTAAAACATAATAATTGGGGGGACCTTCATCATCACTATCATCAATAATAGGTTCTTCAATATTTTCATTCCCCCTAAATCTAGCAAGTTGTTCATCTAAAAATTCACCTAATGGCACAGTAGTATCAAGCACAGAAGTAGTTTCATCATGCATAGCAGAGGTGGCATCATCAATAACATGCGACATATCAGAATTCATAGCAGTAGCAGGTTTAGGTGTCGCAAGCTTACTAATAACGGAAGGAGAATCTAGTGAAGAGCTATATGGCAGTTCCTTACCTCCCCTCGTAGTTGAGGGCAAAATAGTATTTCGATCATCTTTCAAGTTCTTCATACTGATCAACAGATATAAATCCCAAGTGACTCAGAGAATAGAGCTATGCTCCTCGGCAACGGCGCCAGAAATTAGTCTTGATAACCCACAAGTATAGGGGATCGCAACAGCTTTCGAGGGTAGAGTATTCAACCCAAATTTATTGATTCGACACAAGGGGAGCCAAAGAATATTCTTGAGTATTAGCAGTTGAGTTCTCAATTCAACCACACCTGGATAACTTAGTATCTGCAGCAAAGTATTTAGTAGCAAAAGTGCTATGATAACAATAGTAGCGGTAGCAAAAGTAAAGATAAATGTTTTGGGTTTTTGTAGTAGTTGTAACAGTAGCAACGGAAAAGTAAATAAGTGAAGAACAATATGTGAAACGCTCGTAGGCATTGGATCAGTGATGGATAATTATGCCGGATGCGATTCCTCATGCAATAATTATAACATAGGGTGATATAGAAATAGCTTTAGTTCATCAATGTAATGTAGGCATGTATTTCGTAAATAGTCATACGTGCTTATGGAAAAGAACTTGCATGACAACTTTTGTCCTACCCTCTCGTTTTCAATGGGGTCCTTACGGAAACTAAGGGATATTAAGGCCTCCTTTTAATAGAGAACCGGAACAAAGCATTAGCACATAGTAAATACATGAACTCCTCAAACTACTGTCATCACCGAGAAGTATCCCGATTATTGTCACATCGGGGTTGTCGGATCATAACACATAATAGGTGACTATAGACTTGCAAGATAGGATCAAGAACACACATATATTCATGAAAAGATAATAGGTTCATATCTGAAATCATGGCACTCGGGCCCTAGTGACAAGCATTAAGCATAGCAAAGTCATAGCAATATCAATCTTAGAACATAGTGGATACTAGGGATCAAACCCTAACAAAACTAACTTGATTACATGTTAAATCTCATCCAACCCATCACCGTCCGGCAAGCCTATGATGGAATTACTCACGCACGGTGGTGAGCATCATGAAATTGGTGATGGAGGATGGTTGATGATGACGACAACGACGAATCCCCCTCTCCGGAGCCCCGAACGGACTCCAGATCAGCCCTCCCGAGAGAGATTAGGGCTTGGCGGCGGCTCCGTGTCATGAAACACGATGAAACTTTCTCTCTGATTTTTTTCTCCCCGAGACGGTATATATGGAGTTGGAGTTGAGGTCGGGAGGTGTCCAGGGGGCCCACGAGATAGGAGGGCGCACCCTGGGGGGGCCCACTGTCTCGTGGACAGCCCATGAGCCCCCTGGCCTTCATTCTTTCGCCAAAAATTCTTATTTATTCTGAAAAGTGCCTCCATGGATTTCCAGGACATTACGAGAACTTTTCTTTTCTACACATAAAACAACATCATGGCAGTTCTGCTGAAAACAGCGTCAGTCTGAGTTAGTTTCATTCAAATCATGCAAGTTAAAGTCCAAAACAAGGGCAAAAGTGTTTGGAAAAGTAGATACGTTGGAGACGTATCATGTATCCCAAGAGGTTTATCCTCGACTGGATTTTTGTTGTCACGTTGTTTTCTTTGGGTGTATCCACCATGTATATGTCGTACGAGGAGGTGGCTGTCCAACGCCCTGTAGGTAGTGGTTCCTGCATCTCTCCTGCATCATTGTCCATACCGTCGATGTCTTTGGAGTCGTAATCAAGCATGTAGGTTAAGTCATCGATAGTGCCTATAAAGTGGGTGCTGGGTGGGAAACGAAGTTCTTCGTCGTCCGCTTCCCATTCTACCCGGACATAGTTCGGCCGAGAGTCCCCCGACAAGGAGAGGGATTTTAATGAGTTTAACATGTTGCCAAAAGGCGAGTGCTAGAAGATGTCTGCGGAGCTAAACTCCAAGACTGACGCCCAATCAGGTTCGATGGACGCAGATGCACGCGGTCCGGCACGCATGGACGGAGACGGGTCTGAGATTCCGGTAACACAATCCCATCCTAATGTTGGGCATGTGTGCGGCTCGAGCACCGCTGATTCTACGACCTCCGTGGCGGCGTTAAGCTCCCCGTCTTCGGAAGATGCAGTCTACTCCAGCTCTAGGGCCAGGGTGGTCACATGCGCTATCTCCTGTGCGCGGCCAGATGACAGATCTAGGTCATGTTCATCATGGTGGCCAAGGACAGCCGTCATGGGCTCGAATCCGTTGAAGATCAAGTCTCCGCGGATATGGGCCACAAAATCCAGGCTTCCAAATCTGACCTGATGGCCAGGGGCGTAGCTATCGATCTTCTCTAGATGGCCAAGCGAGTTGGCCCGCAGTGTGAAGCCGCCGAATACGAAGAACTGTCCGAGGAGGAAAATCTCCCCATGGACTATGTTGTTGTAAATGATTGATGGAGCACATCAAGCCTTCTAGTGACGACACAACTGGACTCTCAATGAAAGCGCCAATGTCGGTGTCAAAACCGGCGGATCTCGGGTCGGGGGTCCCAAACTGTGCGTCTAAGGCTAATGGTAACATCAGGCGGGGGACACAATGTTTACCCAGGTTTGGGCCCTCTCTATGGAGGTAATACCCTACTTCCTGCTTGATTGATCTTGATGAATATGAGTATTACAAGAGTTTATCTACCACGAGATTGTAATGGCTAAACCCTAGAAGTCTAGCCTATGAGGTTATGATTGTTGTGGCTAAACCCTAGAAGCTTAAACCCTCCAGTTTATATAGACATCAGAGGGGGCTAGGGTTGTACAAAGTCGGTTACAGAGGAAGGAATTTACATATCCGAATCGCCAATCTTGCCTTCCACGCCAAGGAGAGTCCCATCTGGACACGGGACGAAGTCTTCTATCTTGTATCTTCATAGTCCAACAGTCCAACCAAAGTATATAGTGGCTGCTCGAGTACCCCTTAATCCGGGACTCCCTCACCCCAGACCCCCACCGCCCCCTCCGCACCCGACCACCACCTCCCCCCGACGCCACCCGGCGCCTCGCCTCCGTCGCCCGGGCACCTCGCCGCCCGTAGCTCCTCCGCCCCCGCAGCTCTAGCGCCCATCGCTGCTCCGCCCCCGCCCCTTGCCACCCGGCACCGCTCCGCCCCTGGTAAGGATTCTTCACTTTCTTATTATTTTTTCTTGTTGTTTTTTGATTTAGGTTAATTAGTTAGTTAGTTAGTTAGTTTTTTTGGTTAACTAGTTAGTTGTTTTACCCTACCGTACATAGGTTAATTAGTTAGTTAATTGTTTTTTCCGTTAATTACTTAATTAGTTAGTTAGTTAGTTAATTAGTTCGTACATAGTCATAAAAATAAGATTTAGGTTAATTAGATTTTAGTTGATTTTAGGTCACTAGATATTAGTAGATTTTCGGTATAGGTTAGTTCTAGGTTAGCTAGGTTAGTTCGATTAATTACTAGGTTAGTTAGGTTAGTTTCTAGGTTAGTTCTTGAAAAAAAATATTAGGAGAAGAAGAAGAAGAGGAGGGGGATGAGAAGAAGAAGAAGAAGAAGAAGAAGAAGAAGAAGAAGAAGAAGAAGAAGAAGAAGAAGAAGAAGAAGAAGAAGAATAGGAGGAGGAGGAGGAGGAGGAGGAGAAGAAGAAAAGGGGCAGGAGAAGAAAAGAAGAAGAAGAAGAAGAAGAAGAAGAAGAAGACGAAGAAGAAGAAGAATAGGAGGAGGAGAACAACAACAAGTAGAAGAATAGGAGGAGGAGAACAACAACAAGTAGAAGATCGTCGGTCCCCGACACCACCGACACCCCGACCCCCGACATGACACCACCTACACCCCGACCGACGACATCACCGACAGCCTGACCCCTGACACAACACCCTAGACTGCCTCGACACCCCCGAGCCCCCGACCACCGACACGACACCCCGGCCCTGCCTCGACACCCCGACACTGCGACCCCGACACAGCACCCCGACCCCCGACATGACACGACACCCCGAGACCACCTCGACACCCCGACATGACACCACCGACACCCCGACCCCCTGAACCCCGACATGGCACCACTGACCCCTAACCCCGACACGGCACCTCCCGAAAAAGGTGCTCTTCGGCCTTCCAGAGGCTGACAACGTCATATTATTAATTAGTTTATGAATAATGAGTTAGGTCAGGTAGTCAATTATTATTATGTACATATATATATATTATTAATTAGTTTATGTTATTAGGTATTCAATTTTTTATTGTAGTTATTATGATGATACACACTTAAATTTTTTATTATGTTTAAGTTGCACTAATTTCGTTTACTCTTTGTCATTGCAGGTGTTGACAGATGGTGGGCTTGGGTCGAGACCGCTCCGAGCCGCCTTCCTTGTCGCGTGCTGGGAGGTGTGATGTTTTTCCACCCCAGCACCTTCGGAGAGCGCTGGTAGACAGCATGCAGACACCCCCAGCACCTTCGGCGAGTGCTTCTTCTTCGGCCGGGAGAGGTCGGGGGAAGAAGAGGGGTGCAGGTAAAGGTGGACATGGCGCTGGGAGAGGTAGGAAGGCTGATGTGCCTTCCTCGCCGCCACCCCCCGCTAATTCTCTAGACCACCGGAGTGGTCCGTCTCAGGTGGACCCATCTGACCTAGACCCGTCTTGGACTCCGGTCCACAAGCCTCAGGTCGACGAGAATCTAGTCGCCGAGCCTACGTCTGGCGAGAATCAGGTCCTAGAGTCTTCCTTCCAGGAGACTCGCATCCCAGAGTCTTCATCCCACGTGACTATGGAGACTAGCGGCCATGTTGATGGTGTCGAGGAGACCTTTTCTGAGGATAGCTACAGCAAGGGGCGAGCTAGTTGAGGAGGACAAAAAGGTCTACCAGTGTCAGGGAAACGAACACCTATGGGATCACAGGAATCCCTTCTACGTTCGGCAGGGAGAGTAGCTGCATGAAAAGCAGGTCTAGCAGTCAGCACAAGGGGATTTTACCCAGGTTCAGGCCGCAAAGATGCGTAATACCCTAGTCCTACTTGTCTGGATATATGTGTTCTTAAGCTTTTGAACTAGCTGCGGTGCATGCACTGTCCAAAAAGTCTGAATCCTCTCTCAGTATGCCTTGGGCCTCCTTTTATATGTAAAAGGCGTTGCCACAGTGGCACACAGGAGGTGAAAAGCGAGCTACAATGCATGAGCTTATCACTCAGCACCGTAGGACAAATGCATTTAATGCGCTGCCTACGTGCCATCTCACTTTATCGGGGATGGCAACAGAAGCCGTCCTGTCCATCGTCGCCCCTCCTTGCTTTGACACGCGTCCAGGCTGATGAGGCATGTAGTGCCACACTGGCTAGCTAGCTGCTAAGTTGGCAGGGTGGTAGAGCCTCCACGAAGATATGCATGCCGCCACGCAGGCGCCTGCTTAGTTGGCATGCTGGTCGTCGCACTGGAGTGGTGATGAGATGGAAAATCCTTGTCGGGCGCGGGCTTGTCCGCAGCCCAGCAATCATCCCCGGCAAGGCTTGTAGGGGGCTCCGAAGTCGTCCCCGGCAAGAGTCTCGCTAGGGAGTCTTCGTCTTCTGGTCCCACGTGGACCAACAAGCCATCAATCTTTGTGCAAATCTGCATGCTACTACGCATGTATTCCCAAATATTGGCTTTAAAGTTGTCGATGGTGTCAGAATTCTCAGCCTCAAGGGTGATGGCCTTGCTGGTGCTGTGTAGGTTGCCGAGCCAAGGATCTCGTCGGGGCTACGTACGCCGCCCCGGCAAGGATGCTGTCGGGGGAGGTTCTTCCTGTCCTCTGCTCTTTGTTCGTTGCCTTGAGTGCTGTCTTGGTAGCTTTCTGTTCTGTCTTCTGCATTCCTGTCGGGCCCGGCCATAGGCGTGGCTACAACTGCCTGTGCACGAGTAAGTGGTGCAGAAGAACCCATACTTTTGTACACCGACAGGAGCCCCCGTGCCTGGGCCACACATGAGCGCAAGGCATAGTTGGGCCAGGCCCAAAACAGTGCGCGGGCATGCGTGGCGGAGACTTAACTTCCATGATCTCTTCGCCAGTTGCACTTCCCCATGATCCAAGTTGAGGATGTGACGTGGGGGTCGTGCATGGGGTGGCTGCAGCACGCCTGCGTCACTTCGCAGTTAATGGTAAAAAAGGGCGGCCCGCGCCTTCCCCATAAAGGAGGAATAAGCAGGGGCGCCGCTCATTTACCCCCTGCGCCCTTCCCAATCTAGCAAATACCAGAGCCCCACACCTCCGCTTGCCGCCGCCGCGCCCCCATTGCTTCCCGATCCCTCGGCTCTTCGGAGTCGCCATGCCACCCAAAGCAAGCAAAGGCAAGGGAGTGGCCAAGGCCGCCAGGTGGAAGGAGATGCCGGAGAGCGAGCTGGTGAAGCTGCGGAAGAAGTTTGCCCTCTTCGTCCTAACGATTAATGCGCTCGTCCTTAGGGAGAAATTCAACCCCCTGTGGGGGAGCGAGATGATGGGGCATCCTGCCATGAAGATAATTTCCTGCTCGATTCGCCGAGCAGAGGCTAGGCAGGTATCCTTTCTTCGTCGATTACTTCTCCCGCAGGCTTTGCCCCCCTTTCTCCGACTTATTCAGCGACATCATGCACACCTATGACTTCCATCTCTTGGATTTTACGCCGAATGCCGTGGCGTGCATGGCCTTCTTCGCCCATCTCTATGAGGGCTTTGCCGGAGTGCACCCCAACACGGCGCTCTTCTGCCATTACTTCGTCCCCCGCATCCAGACGGGGGGCGCCATTACCGGCAGCGTCACTTGGATCCCATGGACCCACAACAAGGATGTGTACCCAGAGGATTTCACAAAGGACAAGTGGGAGGAATGGTGGGGCCGGTGGTGCTGGATCGAGTAGGAAGATTCGCAGGAGTTCTGCCAGGTTCGTTAGAAGCCGCTGGTCTGTGGCGATGATTGGAGCAAGCTCGATGCCAAGGACGAGAAGCTCACAATTGCCATCACCAGGATCCACTGCCTCACTGCGGCCGAGCTCACGCTCAAGATGATCGGGGCCGACTTCATCAGCCGACTCATCGCTCCTCTGCACAACAAGGGGAGGCCGGCCTGGTACTACAAGAATGCGGCCAGCCTGAATTACAATTCCACTATGATCAACCATGTGCATCTCTGCCAGCGGCTCTTATAGCTCAAGGTCAATGAGTCCAGGCTAGGCCGAGAAATCTGGCAAGGCTACAAAGAGTGGCATGTTGGAAAACCCGTTCCAGTAGACAGCGGGGGTGGTCCCGCTGAGCAATAACTCTTGCTTGACTGCCATCATCGCCATGATGCCGGTGTTCAATGCGCACGGCCTGGACCCAACCTGGGTTGAGCCAGAAGCAGAGATAGTGTAGGAGTTATTCAACAATTTGTCGGAAGGATACATCTGTGCCGAACTGCGGCTTATCCGCCCCACCACCAAGCAGGAGATGTAGTACATTGCCTCCAGGTTGGAGGAGGCGGCACTTCTTGAGGAGGCCGGCAGCTTTGGCACGGTGGACGAGGAGGCCGAGGAGGCCGAAGAGGAGAGAAAGCTTCCTGCATGGGCAGAGTCTACCAGGGAGCCCAGCGGCAGCGGTGCAAGGGCTCCCCTTGTTGAAGAGATGGCCGGGGAGACGCTCGAGGAGGCGGATGAGGAGACCGCCGAGGGGGGGGTCCGAGGAGGCATCTAAGGCGGACGAGCCTTCAGCCCCAAAGAAATGCGTCCTGCGGCGGGCTAACTACGGCAAACCCGTCCGCTCCGGCAGGGCCACGCAGCTGCAAGGGGCTCTAGGCGCAACCCATGCGCGAGACGAGGCGCGTGGTTGCGTGTAACGCCCCAAGACCGATGCGCCAGGTGTCTTCCAGTCATTCATCATTGTTGCCATGTCATTTCTTGCGTGTTGCACTTTTCCATGTCATCATCGGCATTTCATTTGCATATTTTTCTAAACTTGCGTGTGTTCGGGTTCCCCCGGTTCTCTCTGTTGTCCGTTCTGAGCACAGACACACTCGCATGCACCCGTCACCCCTCCCAGTCCTTGTTTTATGAGCCGCCGTAAAACATTGTCAGAATGGGCCGAGATTTGCCGAGTGGCCTTGGTATATCATCGGTAGACCGCCCGTCAAATTTCATACCATTTGGAGGTCGTTTGATGCCCAAACGGTTAACCGAGCTAACCGAACCCCCCTTTTCTCTTGCAGCCCGACACCTCTTCACACAGCCCACCTAGCCCATCCAAACCCTCTCCATGCTCTCCGCCGTTCGATCATGATCGTGTGGGTTAAAAACCGCACCCCATTTGGACTCTACTAGCTCCCTCTACCTATAAAAACACCTCCCCCTCCGAAATTCTCGGGCAAATCCTAGATGAAACCTACTCCTCGCCACCGAACACGTCCACCCACCACCGCTCCTGGGCCAATCCAAAGCTGCCACGTGGCCTCCTTCGCCTCCCAACGCCGCCGGTCCGCCGAAGCCCGCAGCGGGCCCGCACGGCCCGTTCGCCCGACGCCGCGAGCCCGCACCGCGTCCCGCATCCCGCGCCCAACCCTGCCGCCAGCGAGCTTCGCGCAGCCGCCTGCTCGCCGCTCCGCTGCCCGCCTCGCCAGGACGCGCGCCTCCCCGGCCCGTCGCCTCGCCCGCTCCCTGCACCAAGTCAACGCCTTGTGCCGCCCGCAGCCTCCGCCTATGACCGCCGCCTCCGGGCGCCGCCGGCCGCGCCCTCGCTATCCCCACCGCCTGCGGCTTCTCCACCGGCTCCGACCGCGCCGCCGCTGCTCCAGGTCGCCGCCGACCGTCGCCCCAGCTAGATCCACCCTGGCTGCGGCCGGATCCATCTCCTCCACCACCGCACGACCTTGCCGGAGGTCGCGTCGCCGCTTGCCGTCGCCTTCTCCGGCCAGAACCAGCGAGATCCGGTCCGGAACCAGCAGGGTGGATGAGATCCACCACCACGCCGAACCAAATACGCCCCCGCGCCCGGACGCCTCCGTCGTGGGTCGACCCCGTCCAGTTTTTCAGAGGGTATATTTTCCACTAAGTCCCAGATTGTCAACATCATTTGTGCACCTTGTGAGTGCCACAACTTTGTCCCTGTTGATGCTATGATGATGATCTTGATATGCACATGTTCTCCACTTCATGCTCTACATGCTGGGGTGCATTGCATTCATGTTAGGGTTCATATTGATATCTTAATACCTGTTGCAAAAGTGCATATTCCTGTTAACTGCTGAAAACTGCTGTAACTTGCTGATTTGTCATTTTTGTTGCATTTTGTGTGTGCATCCTTAGAGCATGATGTCTACATGTGTTAGGAGAATATCTATGCCATCTTTACAGGTGTGCAATCCATGTATTTTTATATGCCCTATAGTGAGTGAATCAAGCTTGTGAAGTGGGCCACTTGTTGTTAACTTTCTGTCAATGCTGAAACTGCTATATGATGTTGCCATGTTTGCTTGATGCTACCAATTAATCCATGCATAATCTGGAGATTCTTAGTTGCGTTGTTTTGTTTTCTATGCGATGCTAAATCATGCCATGCCTCTTGATGCCCTATGTATGTCATGTAGCATATGTTTTCATTGCCATGGACATGCTTATATAATGATTAAGATTCCTGTTTACTTCTTGATGCCTTATTGTGAGCTTATTATTGAGTTATCCATGCCTCTGCTATAGATTCTCCAGTTACATGTTTTGAATTATGCTATCAGTACGCTGTTCATATGCCATGGTTGCTAATTTTGGATGTCATATGCATCTGTTCCATGCTTGCAAACATGCTATCATAATGTTGTTGTTTTACACTTGCTAAAACTGTTTGAACATTCAAACTTGTCATATTGGTTCCCACTAATCCATGAGCCATATGTATATGATGCCATGATGTTATTTGCTCTTTGTTATGTGTAGTTTGATGCCATGCCCTTGGTTGCTATGTTTAATTGTTGTAGATTGTCTCTTTCTTGCTCTCAAGTTGCCATCATATTAAATCTGCTCATGCATATGCTGTTGTGTTATAAAGTTGCATTTTGCATTGATCATATTGGTTAAATCTTGATGCCTATGAATCTGAACCTTTAATGATATTTGAAGAATGTTGTCTATACATGAAGTGCATGCCAAGTTTGTGGTCATATAATTCCTGTAGCATGCTGTTTTAATGTTTGCAAAGTGCCTACTTGCTGTTTTGGGCAGATTGTTGTTATAACTTGTTTGGAGTGTATGTGTTGCACCGTTGCTCTGTTTTGAGCATGCTCTATACGAAACTTGATTTGAACTGCATGTAGTTTTATCTTATCATGTTGCACCCATGTTTTGAGAGTGTCTGCTTGATGTTTGAATGCATTTTGCATCAATACCATGGTTAACTTGTTTTGCTCATATCTTCTAGGCCGTAGCTCCGAATTAAATGAACTTTATATGTAACTTGACGAGACTTTCATGTAGATCATCTTGGGGCATCTTAACTTGCTGTTTAACAACTTGAACATAAGTTTTATTCAGATCTGGACCAATTTCGAAATTTTCTTATGAGGACTTTTTATATGTTGTTTCCGGCCTCGTTTAAACTTGCTTTGATGTGTTGTTCTTGTATGCATCATCTCTTGCCATGAGTAGCATCATATAGCCTTTGTAATGCATCATGCTTGGTTGTGCATCATGTCATGTTTATGTGTTGTGTGTTTACCATGTGGTTTGCTCCTTTCTGGTTGTGCTTCTTCTCGATAGTTCCTGTTTCGTTGCGATCGTGAGGATTCATTCGTCTACGCTTGGTTCTTCTTCGCCCGTTCATCTTCTTCATGGACTCGTTCTTCTTCCTTGCGGGATTTCAGGAAAGATCACCGTTACCCTGGATCTCACTACTATCATTGCTATGCTAGTTGCTTTGTTCTATCGCTATGATGCGCTACCTATCTCGTGCTTATCTAGCCTCCCAAATTGCCATGTCAGCCTCTAACCTTTTCACCCTTTCCTACCAAACAGTTGCTTGGCTATGTTACCGCTTTGCGCAGCCCCTCTTATAGTGTTGTTAGTTGCAGCTGAAGTTGAAGATTGCTCCATGATGGACATGATTATATTGGGATATCACAATATCTCTTATTTAATTAATGCATCTATATACTTGGTAAAGTGTAGAAGGCTCGGCCTTATGCCTGGTGTTTTGTTCCACTCTTGTCGCCTTAGTTTCTGTCATACCGGTGTTATGTTCCTTGATTTTGCGTTCCTTACGCGGCCGGGTGTATGGGAACCCCTTGACAGTTCGCCTTGAATAAAACTCCTCCAGCAAGGCCCAACCTTGGTTTTACGTTTTCCTAACAACCTATAACCTTTCCATTGGGAGTAATTAACCCGAGGGCCATCTTTATTTTAACCCCCCCCCCCCCCCCGGGGCTAGTGCTTCTCTAAGTGGTGGTCCAAACTAGAGCCACTAGCAGCGCCACCATGGGGAAACTTGAGGGTTGGTTTTAGCTGTATGTAGTTTTCATCCGGTGTGCCCTGAGAACGAGATATGTGTAGCTCCTATCGGGATTTGTCGGCACATTTGGGCGGTCTTGCTGGTCTTGTTTTACCATTGCTGAAATGTCTTGTAACCGGGATTCCGAGACTGATCGGGTCCTCCCGAGAGAAGGAATATCCTTCATTGGTCGTGAGAGCTTATAATGGGCTAAGTTGGGACACCCCTGCAGGGTTTGAACTTTCGAAAGTCGTGCCCGCGGTTATGTGTTAGATGGGAATTTATTAATATCCGGTTGTAGAGAACTTGACACATGATTCGAATTAAAACGCATCAACCGCGTGTGTAGCCGTGATGGTCCCTTCTCGGCGGAGTCCGGGGAGTGAACACGGTTTTGGGTTATGTATGATCGTAAGTAGTTTCGGGATCACCCCTTGATCTCTTCTAGCTTCTCAATCCATTCCGTTTGCTTCTCTTCTCGCTCTTATTGGCGTATGTTATCCACCATATATGCTTAGTCGCTGCCGCAACCTCACCACCTATCCATTCCTTTCCCATTAAGCTTTGCTAGTCTTGACACCCATGGTAATGGGATTGCTGAGTCCTCGTGGCTCACAAATTGCTAGAACAAGAGTTGCAGGTGCAGGTTACGCGATGATCATGATGTGAGAGTGATGTTTGCCTGTTTTGGAGTTCTTCTTCTGCTTCTCCTTCGATCAGGGGATAGTTTCCAGGTCGGAAGCCTGGGCTAGCAGGGTGGATGTCGTTTGAGTTTCTGTTTGTGTTGCATCTATAGTCGGATGTTGCTCTTATGTATGGTGTTGTTGTATTCGTGTGGAATTGTATGCCTTGTGTATGTAACCCCAACTATTATGTAATGGTACGATGTAATGATATCCAGCTTGCAAAAGCGTCTCCAATATGTGCTTCTATCTTGGTGGGACCTTCGAGTTTCTTTAGGATAGGGTCGCATATTGGGCGTGACACCGCAGAAGCGGTGGAGAAGGCCACGGGAGCGAAGAGAGCCGCAGCTGCATCTACCTCCTCGACCAAACGCGCCGCCGCTTCTTCCTCGACCAAGCGTGCAAGGACCCCATCTCCTTCCCCTGCTGGCACCATCCCAGTGGCCGACTATGACCTTGGGTCTTTCAGCCCGAGGAGGAAGAGGATGGCACAGGAGGAGGACGAGAAAGTACTTTGCTTCCCAATCCGTTCTGTGATTCCTCATTTGAATTGCTTCATCTTCACTTGATCTCATCGTCAATGGGACATAGAGACACTGGCTCAAAGGGCACAAAGAGAGCCAGCGCTCGACGACTGATGAGCCCTCGGCAAGCACCCTTCTTGAGCCGGGGATGATCTTCATCAGCAAGGAGACCAGCCCCCAGCGCAGCCCCCACTCTAGCCCCCAGTGTAAGTTTGTTACCTATTTCTCACTAGCGAGCGTTTGAGTGTGTATCCTTATTGCTGATCTTGCCGAGTCCACAGGAGGAGAGCATAAGAAGGAGGAGCCATTAAGGGCCACCCCTAACACGCCGCCCACGTCGACCACGCCGACCAGAGGGCTGTCCCTGGCAAGGGCACCCACCGATGAGCCCACACGCATGGAGGAGGAGGTGGCGGGCACAGGTGCTGCCGACCCCATCCCGGCAACATTGGCAACGAATGTTGCCGAGGAGGGGGACGCATCCTCCCCACTTGTCACAGGTAAGCTACTCGCCTCCGCTCCTTGCATCGTCGCCGCGATTTTCTTTCTTTTCTTTGTCTTGAACTTGGTTTTCGCCCTGCCTCACTCCCTTTTTTGGTGTCCAGATACTCCCCTGGTAAGCCAGGCAGACGTCGATGTTGTGATCGAGGAAACCGACAAGGATGTTGAGGCTGAGGCAGCCAACATTGCTACTGAAGAGGCCACCAAGGGATCCGTCGAGGAGGCCGGCAAGGCCGCAACTAAAGAGGCCACCACAGGGCCTGCCGGGGAGGCCGCCTAGGCTGCTGCCGAGGAGGCCGCCATGGGGCCTACCGGGGAGGCCGTCAAGGAGCCTGCCAGGGAGGAGGTGGCTGACGACCAGCCTTCTTCCTCCTCAGCCCTTGCTCCGAGCAGGTACTTGAAGGTGGGTGACGATCTGTTCGTCAGCCTCCCAAGGTCGGTGAGCACCGGAGAGTCAGCCGAAGGGGAGGTGTTCGATGACAAGGTCCTCACCGCTGTCGGGCTATAGGTCATTGATGAACCAAGCACCAGCAGTAGCAGCACCAAGGAAGATAAGCTCCTCCAGGCCATGAGCGCCAACTTCCAGAAGCTCCAGGCCCTCTTCCGCGCCCGCCAGGAAAAGGTGGACTCTAGGATGGCGACCGTGGACAAGGCGAAGGTAGACTTCAAAGAGCATGTTGCTCAAATGCAAGTTTGGTTTGCCGAGGCCCAGGAAGATCTGGAGGCCACTCAGATCCAGCTGGACGAGCGCCAACAGGACCTTCTTCTGAAGCAGGCCGACTTCGATAAGGCACAAGAGGTGGCGAAAGAAAAAGCCGCCAAGGATGAGTCTGACCAGATGCAGCACCGCATCTTGCTCGGCGCCCAGGAGGAAGACTTGGTTGCCCCCGAAGCGGCGCTCACCACCATGCTTCGCGCCATGCACGAAGAGGTTGAAAATCTCGTCCCACAGCGAACCCAGGAGCTGAAGTAGGAGCACAAAGAAGCGCTCGATGCCCTTGCCCCGGACCATGCCAGTAAGCTAAAGGACGCCGTCGACGGCACTAAGGCCGTAGAGGCGGCCAAGGTTGATCTGGCCAGCAAGGTGGAGAAGCTGGAGCTAGAGTTGGAGGAGCTGAGGAATGAGACCTCAAAGCTAAAGAAGGACAGGGACATGACTGCCAATACCTTGGCGGAGTTGCAAGTCACCATCTTCGATAAGACCAAGCTGCTCTCCAAGGCCAACGATTCCATTGCCGATCTAAAGCTGAAGCTGGAGGGCCTGGAGAAGACGCTCTCGGAGACCAGTGCCCGCAAAAAGACCCTAATCAAGGATCTCGCAAACGAGAGGTAGCTGTTGCAGAACGCCGCCGTCAGCCACAACAAGCTTGTGGCCAGCACCAAGCTCTTTATCAGCCGACTCGTGGATGTTGCGGAGAGGCTCACTGTGCAACTGTCTGCCATGGGCATGACGAGCTTCAAGTTCTCCCATGAGGTGAACGTGACCGATAGTGCTAGGCTGACCCTATTCTTCGAGTGTGTTCTCGACGCCCTGAAGCTGCTCTACTTCGAAAGGGCAGCTTATCTGGCCAAGGAGTCCCGGAAGCTTTGCCGGGGCGCCTTGACCAAGGTGCTCACCAAGGTGGCGTACTGGAACCCCAGCGTTGACTTGTCCAAGGCGCTTGATAGCATGCTGGAGGGCGTTGACCTCCAGGCGCTCGAGGAGCGCATCAAGCCCATCATCACCTACGTCGGTGGAGTCAAGAGGCTGGAGGGCCAGTGCTGGGACTAGCTGCTTCATTCCTTTTTGCCGCTGCGAGTTCGCACCCACGACGATTTTATCTTGAGTTAGAATTGTGGCAATCACTGATGTAATATAACTTTGCTGTGCTTTGAGCTAAATGTATGTTATTTCCCTGTTTGATTTCTCCTTGTATGTACTACACCCAGCGCTTAGTTGAATAGGCTTGCCGGCGCATTAACCCTTGCCGTGGACGCTTCGAAGGGTGAATCCTTAATTAGTAGCCTGATTTTGGGTGTTGCTACCGGGCAAGCCACCTTTCCGTTCTAGGCGCAACCACTTGAGCTGTTGAGCAGACTCGAAACAGAACAAGGGCGCTGACAATAGTGGCCGGGTTCCCTTGCGTACAGATTTTCCATACAAAAACCAAAATCATTCGAGGGAATAACCTCACAAAAAGTAAATTAGTCAAAGTTTTGACGTGACTTAGCTTGTTATTGGTACACGGATCTCCATCGTGGCTACGAATGACACCGCTCGCCTAGCTTCTCGTATCTGGGTGGCATGGACGATCTTGATCTCCTCTACCACCAGCGTCTGCCACGTCGCCCGTCCGTGCTGGCACGGGCGGAGCAACTCCGGACGAGCCGAATACTGCAATCCTCTTCTTCTTCGGAGTCATGGCGATGAAGAAACTACTGTACTAACTAATAGACCAGATTCTCACAACTAACCCCCCTTACCTGGCGCGCCAAAGACGTCGGGGAAACGAACACCTATGGGATCATAGGAATCCCTTCTATGTTCGGCGGGGAGAGTAGCTGCACGAAGAGCAGGTCTAGCAACCAGCACAAGGGGATTTTACCTAGGGGTCGGGTCGCAAAGATGCGTAATACCCTAGTCCTGCTTGTCTGGATATATGTGTTCCTGAGCTTTTGAACTAGTTGCGGTGCATGCACTGTCCAAAAAGTCAGAATCCTCTCTCAGTACGCCTTGGGCATCCTTTTATACATAAAAGGGGTTGCCACAGTGGCACATATGAGGTGGAAAGCGAGCTACAGTGCATGAGATTATCGCTCGGCCCCGTAGGACAATCGGATTTAATGCGCTGCCTACATGCCCTCTCACTTTATTGGGGACAGCAACAGAAGTCGTCCCGTCCGTCGCCGCCCCTCCTTGCTTTGACACGCGTCCAGGCTGGCGAGGCATGCAGTGCCACGCTCGCTTGTTAGCTGCTGTGCTGGCGCGGTGGTATAGCTTCCATGAAGATTTGCATGCCACCACACAGGCGCCTGCTTAGTTGGCACGCTCATCGTCACACTTGAGTGGTGGTGAGGTGGCAAATCCTTGCCCGGCTCTGGCCTGGCCGCAGCCCAGCAACCGTCCCCGACAAGGCTTGCCAGGGGCCCCGCAGTCGTCCCTGGCAAGAGTCTCGCCGGGGGGTCTTCATCTTCTGGTCCCACATGGACCGGCATGCCATCAATCTTCATGAAGATCTGCATGCTACTACGCATGTGTTCCCAAATCTTGGATTTAACGTTGTCGATGGTGTCAGAATTCTCCGCCTCAAGGGTGATGGCCTTGCTGGTGCTATGTAGGTTTCCCCAGCAAGGAGCTCGCCGGGGGCTACGTAAGCCGCCCCTAGCAAGGATGCTGCCTGGGGAGGTTATGCACGTCCTCTACTCTTTGTTCGTTGTTTTGAGTGATGTCTTGGTAGCTTTCTGTTCTGTCTTCTGTTGTCCTTCCTGGCCAGGCCATAGGCCTGGCTAAAACTACACGTGCACGAGTAAGGGGTACAGAAGAACCCATACTTTTGTACACCGACAACCAGCATGGTGGTACTAAGCTCCCGTCCGTGCCGGCAACCCATGACCAGAGGTGGTTTATTCAGCCTAACGGGGAGAAGTAAGTGCATTTACTCTTTTTTAACCTTCTACCGTCATGTTTCTTCAAATTAATATCTAATGTGTTGACCTTGTCATACTGCAGGGGTTGGATACACGCAGATGGTGTCTGTAGGCCCAACCAGCTCCTTGGTACTCTTTACCTGGGTGGGTCACGTTGCCCTATGAGGGTGAGCTTCCACAGCAAGCAGTGACCTAGGAGCTGTACTAGGCTGCCCTGGCCCCGCTGGGGGAGATGGTCGACGGTGTCGTGTGCGATATAGTGGCCAACATTGTGAGATGGTGGTTTTGGGTAATTTCTCCTTTACAGAATTAAAAATCAACAGTACCTAGTGATTTTACTAATGATCAATGTTGTCTTATTTGATTGCAAACCTTCTAGTGGTGTCTTGAGGAACACGAGGCGGACGCGGCTATGGTTCTCGAAGCCTAGTGCAAGCGCTCACTTCAGAACTTACGGCACGAGGCTCGGGTGCAGGCTGTTCGAGACACTACACCTCGACTAACATCAGGAGGCAGAAGTATAAGTGTCAGGGCAAGTATCTAAGTAAGGAGAAGTACATGAAGGTAATGACCTATTCTTAAGGCCTTTTACTTAGTTTTCTTGATTTGATTTGTAGGCGTCGTGCTGAAATTTCTCTTTGTCCAACTTAGGTGCCTCCAAGATGATGTGCGGATAAGATGGACTGTTGGGAGAGCTTGGTGCATGAGTGGTGCTCTCCCCAATGGCTACACGCCCACAACAAGGCCAGGGATAAGCGTGCCCATATGCAAGGTGTGCCGCACCATCAAGGGAGCTCCTACCTGTTTGAGTACGGGGATCACTGGGTATGTGGTTCGAGCCCTTAACGATTCATGCAATTTCATTCTTCATGCTAGCTTCAGCCCTTTAATTACTAATTTACCCTATTCCGCTCTTTTAGGCGTGACACAACAAGAAGGAGGTGCCACCGTTGTACGACCTCTATGCCAT
Organism: Triticum aestivum; assembly: GCF_018294505.1. Taxonomy (NCBI): domain Eukaryota; kingdom Viridiplantae; phylum Streptophyta; class Magnoliopsida; order Poales; family Poaceae; genus Triticum; species Triticum aestivum. The sequence continues at coordinate 305,885,635 of NC_057801.1, forward strand.
GGCCCATAGTGCCACGTTCAAGAAGGCGAAGGCATTCTCGGAGGATGACCTCGATCATCTCGAGAGCTTCACCAACATCTCCTCCCACGACAAGCTCGTGAGGTACAGATACTGGGGGAAGAAGATGAAAGGTGAGGAATTCAACCCAAGCCAGAGTTCTTTTGATCCTAAGCTCGTGATGCTATCTGGTGATGGGAGGAAACATGGCTCAGTAGCCATTGCGGATGGACTGATATGTTGTCCTAGAAGTCTCCCGGAGATCAAGAAGCGCCAGACGAGGTCTCTTCCTGAGATGAGGCCTCGACCACGACCAATGGAGCTCGCTATCGAGGCTAGGGCCTAGGAGCTTCTGGCGGAGGCAACCAAGCAGGCAGCACGGAGGGGGAGGCAGTTGAAGGAGAGGACAACTAATCTGTTGGAGGCGGAGAGTAACCGGAACGACGCGGGTCACCGGGCCCTATACGAGCACATCGTGGTAAGTGTGGGAGACCTGAACTAGGGGGTCCTCGGGCGTCCGGGCTATTGATGTGGGCTGGACTGAGGGGCCGTCAAGATGCAATACAGAAGATTATCTCTCATGTCCGTTGGGGACTCTCACATGTGTGGATGGCAACATTGCTAGGCTAGCTACCTAGGGTTAGCCGAATCGATCTCGAGGTAGATCAACTCTTGTAACCCCTTGAACCTCGAATATAATGAAGCAGGAGTAGGGTTTTACCTCCATTAAGAGGGCCTGAACCTGGGTAAACATTGTGTCCCTTCTCCATAGTTACCCTTGATCATCAGATGCACAGCTTGGGCCCACCTACACGAGAGCTGCTGGTTTTGACTCCGACATTGGTGCTTTCATTGAGAGCTCCGTTGTATCGTTGACAAAAGGATTGATGGCTCATCTCTTCGTCAACAATGATGTTGCATCCAGGGAAACCTTTCTTCCTGGACAAGTTTTTGTGTTTGGTGGCTTTGTGCTTCGTGCCAACTTGATTGGACGCCTCGAGCAGGTCGATAGTTTTGCCCCCGGCCACCAGATCAGGTTTGGAAACCTGAAATACATTGCTGATATCCAAGGATACCTAGTCTTTGACGGGTTCGCGGCCTCTGCCGCCACTCTATGTCCCCGTCAAGAAAACTCTTTAGATCCCGTGTCAGATCCCATCCATGGGTCAACCCCAACACCCACCTCGGTCTTATATCCGGGGCCGGTCACATCGTCCAAAGACGGGAACGTAAGCCCCACCGGACTTCTATCCCGAACTGTCGAGGTCTGCACTTAGCGGGTCCGATCAGGTGTCCTGTGCTGAATTCAGTGTGGCAGACCCGCAATTTCCGATCCTACTTCCGCTCTTAGATGAAGCAGTGGGTTTGATGCAGTCTCTTGACATCACGGAGACTTTATCTCCAAACTGTACCCAGCTCGTACTGGGGCCTGAGAGAGTGGAATTTTATGCCCCGCTCACCACCCACTTGATAGCCACTGTCGAGGACCTAACCGACATGCTAGACTATGCGTCCGAAGACATCGACAACATGGAGGATGATGCCGATGCTGAACCAAGCCAAGTCCCACCCGTCACGGGGCGTTGGAAGGCCACCTCAACCTACGATGTTTACATGGTGGACACTCCGAAGAACGACAAGGAGAACCCGATCCCAGATGAGGAAAAACCCGTCGATAAACCACCAAAGCACCGACGTTAGCGGCGCCACTCACGATCGCTTCAGGCAAAGGATAGCAATACCGGCACTAGAAATAATGAGACTCCGGATGATGCCGAAGATCCCGATCGAATACCCCATCGAGCCCACGTCCGAACATGACGAAAGGGAGGAGGGTGAATATAGCCCCGGACGCGCTGACAATGAAGATGTGGAGAAGAGCAACTACATGCCAGAAGCAGAAGAGGAGGTTAGTCTCGGTGACGAAGACTTCATTGTCCCTAAAGAACCCCTCGACCAAGAACGCTTTAAGAAACAGCTCATTGCTACAGCCCGGAGCCTGAAGAGGAAGCAGCAGCAGCTCAAAGAAGAGTAAGACATGCTGAATGGAAGGTGGACTAAGGTCCTGGCCGCTGAGGAATACGACCAAGAGTGACCTGTCAAAAGTTACCCTAAGCGCAAGCTACTGCCTCAATCCGACGACGAAGTCCTTGAACAATATCGCCGAAATACAATCAGGCAGATCAACCAGACTGACCACCACATGGACGGGACAACGCAGCATATCAAGCCAAACACCAACCTGCACCCCCTCGCCGGAGAGGCAGGGAGACGGCAGCAACGGGATATACACATGACTTGCAACGTGACCTAGCCAATAAAGCTGGTCAAACTAGATAAATCTACGGATCAAGGGGCCGTGCCCTGGCGTGAGACAATGGCTATGAAGCCCGGCGCGACGACCATTATTATGTTCAGGATCACAATCGAAGTCAGATGTCAGCCGATCTCCGCCGCAACAATGTGCGATATAGAGGGGCCGCACACCCCCTATGCTTTGCCGATGAGGTCATGCACCATCAATTTCCGGAGGGGTTTAAACCCGTAAACATTGAACAATACGATGCAATGATGGATCCGACCATCTGGATTGAAGATTTACTTCTCCACATTCATATGGATCGAGGAGATGATCTCCACGCCATTAGATATCTCCTTGTAAAGCAGAAAGGACCAGCACGGCATTGGCTAAACAGCCTCCCGGAAAACTCCATTGGAACCTGGGAAGACTTGGAAGATGCTTTTAGGGCACCTATGTCTGGCCAGCGGATGCTCATGACTTGAGCCACATAATTCAGAAGCCTAGCGAATCAGATCGCAAGCTTTGGAATCGGTTATTAACTAAGAGGAATCAGATTGTAGACTGTCTGGACGCCGAAGCCTTAGCGGCCTTTAAGCACAATGTCCATGAAGAATGGCTTGCCCAACACCTTGGGCAGGAAAAGCCGAAGACCATGGCAGCCTTAACGACACTCATGACCTGCTTCTGTGGGGGCGAAGACAGCTGGTTGGCTCGTAGAAGCAACAAATCGGGTGACCCCGGCACCTCTGAGGTGCGGGAAGGCAATGGTAAACCTCGCCACAATAAAAACAAACATCGGAATAACAACAACGATGACGCAAACGATACAACGGTCAATGCCGGATTCAGCGGTCCTAAGTCCGGTCAATGAAAGAAACCTTTCAAAGGAAACAAAGACGGGCCATCCAGCTTAGATAATATCCTTGAGAGGCCCTGTCAGATTCATGGCACACCCGGTAAGCCTGCAAATCTTACCAACAAGAATTGTTGTGTTTTCAAACAGGCCGTAAGTTAAATACCGAACATAAGGGGAATGGCCTTCAAGCGAAGACAATGACGAGCCCCGTCAGTCGAACACCGGGGGTCAGAAGCAATTTTCCCCCAACGTGAAGACAGTGCACATGATATATGTTACTCACATCCCCAAAAGGGAGGGCAAACGCGTATTACGGGACGTCTATGCTGTAGAGCCTCTCGCTCCCAAGTTTAACCCATGGTGAGCCTGCCCAATCACTTTTGATCATAGGGACCACCCAACTAGAATCTGTCACGGGGGTTCGGTCGCCCTGGTTCTTGATCCAATGATTGACGGATACCACCACACAAGAGTCCTTATGGACGGAGGAAGCAGTCTCAACCTGATCTATCAAGATACTGTTCGTAAAATGGGGATCACGAATCAAGCCTAGTAACACTACCTTTAAAGGTGTGATACCGAGAGTGGAGGCCTGTTGTACGGGCTCAATCACATTGGAGGTAGTATTCGGCTCCCTCTTGATGATCCGCAAGTATACGGGATAGTTGTAGCCTCTTTCGATAAGTAAGAGTGTCGAACCCAACGAGGAGCTAAAGGTAGAACAAATACTATCTCAAGTCCTATCTGCCACTGATACGACTCTACACACGCTTGACGTTCACTTTACCTAGAACGAGTATGAAACTAGAAGTACTTTGTAGGTGTGATAGGATAGGTTTGCAAGATAATAAAGAACATGTAAATAAAAAGTAGGGGCTGTTTAAATAAAGATGCAATAAAGTAAATATAGCGAGTGTGGAAAAGTGGTGGTAGGAGTTGTGAAATTGCCCCTAAGAAATTGACTACGTTACTAGACCGGTAATCACTATTGCAATTCTATTTGAGGGAGAGGCATAAGCTAACATACTTTCTCAACTTGGATCATATGCACTTATGATTGGAACTCTAGCAAGCATCTGCAACTACTAAAGATTCATTAAGGTAAAACCCAACCATAGCATTAAAGTATGAAGTCCCCTTTATCCCATACGCAAACAACCTACTTACTCGGGTCTGTGCTTCTGTCACTCACGCCACCCACCATAAGAAAACCATGAACATATTGCAAACCCTACAACGGGGATCCCTCAAGCTTGCACGACACAGACGGCACAATAGTACAGCACCAATAATAAAACATGCAACTCAAACCAATCATAGAAATTCATCAATCACCGATAGGACAACGAAAATCTACTCAGACATCATAGGATGGCAACACATCATTGGATAATAATATGAAGCATAAAGCACCATGTTCAAGTAGAGGGTACAACGAGTTGCGGGAGAGTGGACCGCTGAATATAGATGGGGGAAGGTGATGGAGATGTTTGTGAAGATGATGGAGGTGTTACTAAAGATCGCGGTGATAATGATGGCCCTCGGCGGCGTTCCGGCGCCACCGGAAGCAAGGGGGAGAGAGCCCCCCTTCTTCTTCTTCTTCCTTGACCTTCTCCCTAGATGGCAGAAGGGTTTCCCCTCTAGTCCTTGGCTCCCATGGTGTGGGAGGGGCTAGAGCCCCTCCGAGATTGGATCTATCTCTCTGTTTCTGCATTCTAAGATTCTACCCCTTCACCGTTTCTTAAATATCCGGAGATCCATAACTCGGATTGGGGTGAATCTTTCGCCCAGATCCTTGCGCCAAAAGAAGAGCGTCAACTGCCTTACGGGTGGCCCACGAGAGCCCAGGCCGCGCCCAGGGGGGAGGGCGCGCCCCCCTGTCTCGTGGCCATGCTGGACACCGTTTCGCGTTGATTTTACTTCCAGAAAATCATAAATATTCCAAAAAAATATCTCCGTCCATTTTTATCCCGTTTGGACTCTGTTTGATATTGGGTTTCTGCGAAACAAAAAACATGCAACAGACAGGAACTGGCACTGGGCACTGGATCAATATGTTAGTCCCAAAAAACTGTATAAAAAGTTGCCAGAAGTATATAAAAGTTGTAGAATATTGGCATGGAACAATCAAAAATTATAGATACGATGGCGACGTATCAGCATCCCCAAGCTTAATTCCTGCTCGTCCTCGAGTAGGTAAATGATAAAAAAGATAATTTTTGATGTGGAATGCTACCTAGCATCATCTTGATCATATGTCTAATCATGGCATGAATATTAAGACACGAGTGATTCAAAGCAATAGTCTATCATTTGACATAAAAACAATAATACTTCGAGCGTACCAATAAAGCAATCATGTCTTTTCAAAACAACAAGGCCAAAGCAAGCTTATCCCTACAAAATCATACAGTTTGGCCATGCTTCATTTTCGTCACACAAAATGCCCCCATCATGCACAACCCCGATGACAAGCCGAGAAATTGGTTCATACTTTTTAACGCGCTTCAGCTTTTTCAACCCTCACGCAATGCATGAGCGCAAGCCATGGATATAGCACTATAGGTGGAATAGAATATAATGATGGAGGTTATGTGGAGAAGACAAAAAAGGGAGAAAGTCTCACATCGACGCGGCTAATCAACGGGCTATGGAGATGCCCATCAATTGATGTCAATGCGAGGAGTAGGGATTGCCATGCAACGGATGCACTAAGAGCTATAAGTGTATGAAAGCTCAACAAAAGAAACTAAGTGGGTGTGCATCCAACTTGCTTGCTCATCACCTAGGGCATTTGAGGAATCCCATCGTTGGAATATACAAGCCAAGTTCTATAATGAAAATTCCCACTAGTATATGAAAGTGACAAAATAGGAGACAATCTATATGAAGAACATGGTGCTACTTTGAAGCACAAGTGTGGAAAAAGAGATAGTAACATTGCCCCTTTTTATTTATTTTCTTTATTTTCTTTTTTTTCTTTGGCCTTTATTTTTTTTCTTTCTGGCCTTTCTTTTTTTTCTTTTTGGGGACAATGCTCTAATAATGATGATCATCACACTTTTATTTACTTACAACTCAATATTACAACTCGATACTGGAACAAAGATATGACTCTATATGAATGCTTCTGGCGGTGTACCGGGATGTGCAATGATCTAGCGTAGCAATGACATCAAAAACGGACAAGCCATGAAAACATCATGCTAGCTATCTTACAATCATGCAAAGCAATATGACAATGAATGCTCAAGTCATGAATATGATGATGATGGAAGTTGCATGGCAATATATCTTGGAATGGCTATGGAAATGCCATGATAGGTAGGTATGGTGGCTGTTTTGAGGAAGATATAATGAGGCTTATATGTGATAGAGCGTATCATATCACGGGGTTTGGATGCACCGGCGAAGTTTGCACCAACTCTCAAGGTGAGAAAGGGCAATGCACGGTACTGAAGAGGCCAGCAATGATGGAAAGGTAAAAGTGCGTATACTTATTGCAAAAGTTTATTAGCCCTCAAAGAAAAGTACTACTATGCATGCCCCTAGGGGTATAGATTTATAGGAAAAAGACCATCGCTCATCCCCGACCGCCACTCATAAGGAAGACAATCAAAGAAAAACCCCATGCTTCAAATTTGTCACACAACAGTTACCATACGTGCATGCTACGGGACTTGCAAACCTCAACACAAGTGTCTCTACAATCCACAACCACCCACTAGCATGACTCTAATATCACCATCTTTATATCGCAAAACTATTGCAAAGAATCAAACATATCATATTCAGCGATCCACAAGTTTATGTAGGATTTTATGACTAACCATGTGAATGACCGATTCCTGTCATCTCTCTAAATAGATATAAGTGAAATAAGAGAGTTTAAATCTTTCCACAAAAGATATGCCCATGCTCTAACAAATATAAGTGAAGCAAAAGAGCGTTCTACAAATGGCGGTTTTCTATGTAAAGAGAAACAGGCAATCCAAACTTCAAATGATATAAGTGAAGCACATGAAGCATTCTATAATTCCATACTCAAAAGATTTATGTGAAGTGCAATGAGCATTCTATAAATCAACCGAGGACTATCTCATACCAGCATGGTGCATAAAAGAAAAGTGAAAACTAAATGCAAAAGACGCTCCAAGACTTGCACATAATGCATGAACGAAACGAATACGAAAAGATACCGATACTTGTTGAAGAAAGAGGGGATGCCTTCCGGGGCATCCCCAAGCTTAGACGCCTGAGTCTCCTTGAACATTTACTTGGGGTGCCTCGGGCATCCCCAAGCTTGAGCTCTTGCCTCTCTTCCTTTTCCTCATATCGAGACCTCCTCGTTTAGACACTTCATCCACACAAAACTTCAACAGAAGACTCGGTAAGATCCGTTAGTATAATAAAGCAAATCACCACTCTAAGTACTGTATAAAACCAATTAATATCTTGTTTTTGCATTGTGTATACTGTAATATAGCTTTTCCATGGCTTAATCCACTAATATAAATTGATAGATTCATCAAAACAAGCAAACTATGCATCAAAAACAGAATCTGTCAAAAACAGAACAGTCTGTAGCAATCTGAATATCCAGCATACTTCTGGTACCCCAACAATTCTACCAAAATTATGAAAAATAAAAAAGTTGTATGGCAAGACAGTTCAAAAGGAGTCAGAACCACTTGACGTCCCAGTTAAAAATGTAAAATCGCTCACTACAGCCAAAGTTTTTGTCCTGCACCGTACAAACCAACAAGCATTGTAAACATCCTAAAGGCAAACCTTAGCACATTATTTTTATAATACAATGGAATTGTACAAGGGGATAATTGTTTTTTATGAAAAGTTTCTGTAATTAAGATTCACAAAGTTTCCGTGAGCATGAACAAAGTTCAAGGCTAGCTCCCACTTTAACAATGCTTGTCTCTCTCACTTTCACTTTCCTTTTTGAAAAGTTTTTAGGTTCCCCTCTTTATTTTTTTTGTTTTTAAACTATATGAAAGCACTCAACAGAAATAAATGACTCTCTAAAACTTCCGGGTTGTCTCCCTGGCAGCGCTTTCTTTAAAGCCATTAAGCTAGGCATTTAGTGCTCAAGTAATGAATCCACCCGGATCCCAAGGTATATCAAAGCCAATTTTAATTAACAATGATTTGTAATTTAGTAGTGAGCACAAAGTAACATAAGTCATGCAACAACGAATTCTAACTCTCTTCCTATGCATCGGCATGTCATAAAAGAACAATTCATGCACACATAGTAAAGGCCAATGCATAGTATAAGCAGTTTCTTGCAATTTCATAGTATGGAAAACATAGAGAGGTGGAGAAATAGTTCCTCTCTCATAATAATTGCAAGTAGGAGCATCAAGCACATGCATATTACATTCATCAAAATCATCATGTGCAATGGTAAAAGGCAACCCATCAATATAGTCCTTAATAAGCACAAACTTCTCCGATAAAGTGTAGTAGGGAGAATTCAAAAAGATAATAGGACTATCATACGTGGGTGCAATAGCAACAATCTCATGTTTAACATAAGGAACTATAGCAAGTTCATCTCCATAAGCATAATTCATATTGGCATCTTGGCCACAAGCATAGCAAGCATCATCAAAAAGGGATATGTCAAACAAATTCTAGGGATCATAGCAATCATCATAGCAATCATCCTTCGGTAAGCACGAAGGGGAATTAAATAATGTATGAGTTGGAGGGTTACTCTCATTAGAAGGTGGGCACGGGTAGCTAATCCTCTCTTCCTCCTTTTGTTCTTCGCTCTCCTCATCATCTTTTTCATCCAATGACCTCACAGTTTCATCAATTTCTTCTTCCATAGCTTCCTGCAAAATATTAGTCTCTTCTTGGACAGCGGAGACTTTCTCAATAAATGCATTAATATAGTAATTGTATTCATAATTTTCATAGCAATATCTAAGTATAGCAAGATTTTCAGGCCTATAAGCATCATCATCTAAAGCTTCGTACTTTTCAAACAAAGATTCAATTTCATAAGCAGCTTTAAAAGCAACAAATTCTTCTATTTGTTCCACATCATAGTAATCATATATACCATTAGCATAAGAAGCTAAGGTTTCATTATCATTAAATTTGCATGTAAAGGGAATGTGTGGAGCCTCCATCCTAGAGCAATAAGTAATATCGTATCTCAAGCATAGATTCCAGGCATACCAATGCAACATAATAAATTGATCCCATAATAGTTTGCCTTTTTGTGTCGAGCAATAATCCCTAAACTATTCACGTTGATCCAACGTGTCTCCCATTATAAAGTTGAATGGGGGTTTCTCAGGATTATCAAAGTAGTACATAATATCTTTCGCATAATGAGAATCGAGGGTTTTAGAAGTTACCCTATCTCCATGAGTAGCAAGTACACCTATTTTTTTGGTATTTTGCGTTCCATATCCATAACTAAAGATAGAGAACAACTTAGAACAACAAATAAAAATTACTTAGTGATAAAGCAAACAAGCACACACGAGAATATTCACCCCACGCTATGACTCCCCGGCGACAGCGCCAGAAAAAGGTCTTGATGACCGCAAGTATACGGGATAGTTGTAGCCTCTTTCGATAAGTAAGAGTGTCGAACCCAACGAGGGGCTAATTTTAGAACAAATACTCTCTCAAGTCCTATCTGCCATTGATACGACTCTACGCACGCTTGACGTTCACTTTACCTAGAACAAGTATGAAACTAGAAGTACTTTGTAGGTATGATAGGATAGGTTTGCAAGATAATAAAGAACACATAAATAAAAAGTAGGGGCTGTTTAAATAAAGATGCAATAAAGTAAATATAGCGAGTGTGGAAAAGTGGTGGTAGGAGTTGTGAAATTTCCCCTAAGCAATTGACTACGTTACTAGACAAGTAATCACTATTGCAATTCTATTTGAGGGAGAGGCATAAGCTAACATACTTTCTCAACTTGGATCATATGCACTTATGATTGGAACCCTAGCAAGCATCCGCAACTACTAAAGATTCATTAAGGTAAAACCCAACCATAGCGTTAAAGTACCAAGTCCCCTTTATCCCATACACAAACAATCTACTTACTCGGGTCTGTGCTTCTGTCACTCGCGCCACCCACCATAAGCAAATCAACATATTGCAAACCCTACAGCGGGGATCCCTCACTCTTGCGCGACATGGAGGGCACAATAGGACAGCACCTATAATAAAACATGCAACTCAAATCAATCATAGCAATTCATCAATCACCGATAGGACAACAAAAATCTACTCAGACATCATAGGATGGCAACACATCATTGGATAATAATATGAAGCATAAAGCACCATGTTCAAGTAGAGGGTACAGCGGGTTGCGGGAGAGTGGACCTCTGAATATAGATGGGGGAAGGTGATGGAGATGTTGGTGAAGATGATGGAGGTGTTGGTGAAGATCGCGGTGATGATGATGGCCCTCGGCGGCGTTTCGGCGCCACCGGAAGCAAGGGGGAGAGAGCCCCCCTTCTTCTTCTTCTTCCTTGACCTTCTCCCTAGATGAGAGAAGGGTTTCCCCTCTGGTCCTTGGCTCCCATGGCATGGGAGGGGAGAGAGCCCCTTCGAGATTGGATCTATCTCTCTGTTTCTGCATTCTCAGATTCTACCCCTTCACCGTTTCTAAAATATCCGGAGATCTGTAACTCCGATTGGTGTGAATCTTTCACCCAGATCTTTCTCATCAAATTAGTTTTCTTGCGCCAAAATAAGAGGGTCAACGGCCTTATGGGTGGCCCACGAGAGCCTAGACCATGCCCGGGGGGAGGGCGCGCCCCCTGCCTCGTGGCCACCCTGGACACCGTTTCGCGTTGATTTTACTTCCAGAAAATCATAAATATTCCAAAATAAATCTTCGTCCATTTTTATCCCATTTGGACTCCATTTGATTTTGGGTTTCTGCGAAACAAAAAACATGCAACAGACAGGAACTGGCACTGGGCACTGGATCAATATGTTAGTCCCAAAAAATAGTATAAAAAGTTGCCAAAAGTATATAGAAGTTGTAGAATATTGGCATGGAGCAATCAAAAATTATAGATACGAAGGAGACGTATCATTCCCCGAATAACTTTTGCAGCGAAGAGTTAATCTTCTACATCGTCCCTTTCTGCAGTGGCCACCATGCACTGCTTGGACAAACTACTTTCGCCCGCTTTAATGCAGTTCCGCATTATGCTAACTTGAAGCTCAAAATGCCTGGACCTCGTGGCGTTATCACAATCAATGGTAATATGGAGTGCTCACCCCGTATTGAAGAGCACACCGCGGCCCTTGCAGCCGAAGTGTATAGTGGCCTTATCAAGCCGAACAGTTCACCGGCCAATAAAGCCAATGAAGTATCCAAACGAGTCCGCTCTACGCATAATAGTGATAAATCAGCGGATCCAGACACTAATTAGCAGTTCGGCCCTCGCGATCGCCCCACCAGGTTGCGGCTTATGTACCGCGCGTACATAATTATGCACTAAAAATACCTTGGGCGAAGCCGGAGGCACACTGCTGAAGAAGTCCATTGCATGGTTTGACCATAGTTGGACCGCATATATCTTTTTTCTCTTTTTGACACAAGTTCATCAAGAGCCCTATTTACAAGATGCTTGTCGCAGGAGATCCTTTTAAGGCTGGCGCTTTTTGAACAATCAAAGAATCCTCTCAAAGGACTCACTACTGAGGAGAAAAGGCGCAGACGTGCGGCGGGGTATCATTGGAGTTTCTTTTCCGAACTATGATTCTTTAGGCCCCGTGTTAGACTTTCCCTTATGTGAAATATTTCCTTTTTTATTTGGGCATGTAATATGACTTTAAAATATTGAACGACATTGCCTGTCAGCGACATATCAATAAATATATAAAGGGCACAGATGATTACCACCTCCTTGGTTGGCTTCAGGACTTTTTCCTTGTCATCTGCGCTATTCCTTACGTTCAACTGACATACGTGGCTTGACACAGTCTTCATACCAGGTGTTGTATTTGGCCCCGGAAAGTTCTTCAAGTTCGAACACCCATATGGAACTCTTTGGCGTCCCGTATATTGAATTATATGCACCAGCTTCGAATCATGTCTTTGGCCTATAGTTGGGTTGCCCGGCTCCTGTGTTTGCCACCTTACGTTCTGCATTTTCGGCTAAGGTAGTAAACGGAGAACTACTGCGATTGTATTTCCGGTTCATTCGCTCAAGTACCTCATTAGATAAAGCCAAAAACTGACTGTCATGATAAGAGAGAGTGGGTCACAATATGGCGACTTGGTGTTGTACTACGGATCATTCGCGATTTATGCCATTTCATACGAGGGGCCGGGTTTTTGACCAGCCGCATTGCAAAGGCGTCGTACTCCGGATTGCCGATCATGCAACAAGGGGCTAGTACTAAGCGCCATGAATGTACTCTTATGGCTAAGTGAAAGTGCGAAAGCCGTATAGTCTGATTGCCTAGTTCACTCTGCAAGACGCCTCCTAAATCAGACCAAAACGTTGGATTAAGTGTTGTCATGCGTTCCCGAACACCCTTGTAATATTTCCGTGGGGGCTGAAGCCAACGACTAGTAAACTTTTAGACATATGAACAACAAAATAGGAGGATAAACTAACTATAAAGAATAACCATTTTTACATTATGAGCTCATTACATGACTCTAACAAACTGGACACAAGTACTCAAATATGATGTCCTTGGAGCACTGGCCTTCTACAATACGAGCTCCCTCGAGGACGTCGACGAAGTACCTCTCCGGTCGTCGGTGCTCCTTGCCCTCAGGTGTCCCTATCGTGGCAATCTCGGTGGCCTTCATCTTCGCCCAGTGCACCTTGACGCGGGCGAAGGCCATGCGAGCACCTTCAATACAGGATGACCGCTTAAGGGCATCGATCCGAGGAAGCGCCTCCACCAGCCTCTTCACAAGTCCGAAGTGGCTGCTAGGTACGGCTTCGGCCGGCCACAAACGGACTATTACGTCCTTCATGGCCTGGCTGGCCACCCTATGCATCTCGGACAACCGCTTCAACTAGTCGCTCAGGCCACTGGAAGCTCTGGTGTAAGGTATTGCGACCAGAATAGCTTCTCTATTGAGCTCCCCTCTTCAGCTCGAAAGAATGCGGCGGCGTGTGCAATACTCCTTAGCAGGTCCGCAAAGGTACCCGGAGAACACCGAATTTGGGTTAGTAAAATATATCTTATACTAGCATACCTACTCTTCATGATAAAGGCCGTACCATCTGCAATATGCCTCGCCTCTTGGATCTTCTGGCGAGCACCTTGGGCATCAACCCAGGCTTCCTTTAGGCTCTCACGGGCTTTGGTGAGCTCAGAGGCCTACTCTAAACTCTTTGTTCCAAGAACTCGCATCTAGCGATGGCATCCTCGAGCTCCTTCTCGACCTCCCCACCCGCGGCTCATGTCGTCGGCGGGTGGTTTGCTCCTCCCCCAAATTTTCAGCCGCTTTGTCTGTGGCCGCCTTGCTCGCCTCCACCTCCTTTTGGGCTTCGGCAAGGGCACTCTTGAGGGACTCGACCTCATCGACACGAACTGCAAGTGTAATTATAACATTTTTAGTCAGTCTCAAACCATTAACACATATATACAGTTTTCGGATATACCAGTAGAGATATATGATCAAACTCCTCAATGCATGCATACCTTGCGTCTCCTCGAACCGCTTGTTGATGCGGATTACTTCTTCATCGGCCATCTACAGCTTTCGAGTGAGTTGAGAAACTTCGGCGGCTTGGGCGCTCGCCGCCAGGAAGGAAGCCTGTTGCATGACAGAGTAAAATGTCACCTCATCCAAAGCCAGACAAAGTCTCAGGGGCTACTATCTATACACAGGCATATTCCTTTATTAAAATTGGTCAAAAAATTATATCGCGTACCTCAAAGCCTGTTAATAGGCTGGTAAAGGCTTCATTCAGCCCACTTTCGACGACCTGAATCTTTTCAACCACCATACCCATCAGGGTACGGTGCTCCTCCACGATGGAAGCACGATGAAGCGCTTCCACCAAAGCATCCGACACTTCCGGATTGATGGAGGTCACTGGTGGAGTCGACGCTCCCCCTCCTTCAAAGGAGGTCGCTCGCCTGATTCCAGAATTGTATGGTTCTCTAGAACAGTGTTCGGCTAGGGGCCGGATTGGTCATGGCCCCCGTCATTAGTCTCCATGGAGGTTGGTCCTCCCATGTCTTCGGCAGCCGAGGTGTTATATTTTGGCGCCATCCTGACGGCCTCCCGCACCTCTCCATGGCCTGGAGAGGCTCTTCAGGACAAGACTTCGGTGTCGTCAGGAGTGTTGGCGGGGAGGCTCGCGGAGGCGTCTCGCTCTCCAACATCCCTGGCTCCAGGGAGTTCCCTGGAGAAGATAGTTGGGGGAGCTCGCGGGCCGGACTAAAACACACATTATAGTGTATTAAAAACTATAATCATAAAAGTCGATATATGTAAAGGCATCCTTGGATACTTACAAGTCGGCCAGGGGCTCCGACCTGAGGCGCCGCTCGGGGATGACTTCGGCATCCGAATCCGAGTCGTCCGAGAGGGATATCTCCCCCCTCTTGGACGCCTCTGCCTCTCGGTCTTCAGAGGCCGCTCTTTTCTTACTTCTTCCCTTAAGGGGAGATTCGCACTCTTCCTCCTCCTCTTGTTCGTCTTCATCTCCCTCATGGGAGGATAAAACTTCGCTATCTCCGGACACAACGTCCGGAGTACCTTTATGGCGGAGGCCACCTTTGGCCTCCTTGCCCTTATTCTTGGTCTTCTTCTCTGGCGCCTCGTACGGCATCAGGACTAGCATCCTCGTCAGCAAAGGATTAGCTGGGTTTTCGGGTAGCGGAGCTGACACTTGATCTGCTTCACCTACTTCAGCTAGCCCTGATTAAAGGATGAAAGTCTCAGTATACCCCTTTGATTTCTGAATGAATTTATGTTCGGAAACTTAAAAACCTTACCTGGGAGGCTGGGTGGGCACAGACGAGGCCGATGTTGTCGGTCGTCTCTGGCCACGACTTCTGGGCCTTGAAAACCAGCCTCCAGATATCTTCGTGCGTCGTGCCAAAGAATCATTGCAGGGGCCACGGCCCTTCCGGATTGAACTCCAACATGTTGAGAGGCCGGCGCTGGCAGGGTAGAGTCCGGCGGAATAGCATCACCTGAACCACATCAGTGAGGCTGGTGTTCTTTGCTATCATGTTTTTGATGCACTTTTGCAGCATCAAAACCTCGTCGGTCGACCCCTAGTCCAGACCCTTGTTGATCCATGACGTGAGCCGCATTGGGGGTCTGGATCTAAACTCAGGAGTGGCCGCCCAGTTGGGGCCGCAAGGTTCGATGATGTAGAACCACTCTTGCTGCCATATCTTCACACTTTTCATGAAGGCCCCTTTGGGACAAGTGACGTTGGGGAGTTTACTCACCATAGCACCTCTGAATTCTGCGTGCTGCCCATCCACCACCTTTGGCTTCACATTGAAGACTTTGATCCAGAAGCCGAAGAGGGGGGGGGGATGCGGAGGAGTGCCTCGCACACGATGATAAACACCGAGATGTGGAGGAAGGAGTTTGGGGCTAGATCATGGAAATCTAGCCCGTAATAGAACATGAGGCCACAGACAAAAAGGTGAAGTGGAAACCTTGGTCCGTGGAGGAAGTGGGCTCCGATGTGGGGATGTCCTGCTTCTTAGAAGGGATCCTGTACGCGATGTCTGTACTCAGGTACCCCACCGCCCGGAGCTCCATGATGTCCTTCTCCCTCATGGAGGAGGCCACCCACTTGCCTTGAAGCCCAGACCAGCAATTGGCAGGAGATGTTGGTGGCAGCGGGGAAGATTGAAGCATGGGCATTGGAGCTCGGAGATGGGAAGTCTTGGGAAGGAAGAAGACATGGGGTGGAAAAGACGGATCTCTGTTCTCTTATGTAGGTCGTGAATGCCAAGCGCCTGAACCCCTAGCCTTAAAACAGCGCCTGTCCCCAATGTGGGTATGTGCCGCAGTCGGTTGGGTTACCCGAATACCATTGATATGCAATCCCATATTAAGTGGGCAAAATCTCTGATTGACAGGACATGCCAATGAGGTGTGGCCACGAAACATGGAACACGGGGTATGGTGTGGAAACGGTTCAAACTGCCGAAGGGTCAAGTTTGACGCTTCGTCAGAAAAGTTGTCAGTAAAAGAGATTGTTCTTATTTTTTTATATATCCTGTCTTCGCGGCTAAGGGTTGTGTTTTTTATGAAAAGTCGGATACAATTCTTTTTCAAAGAAAAGCCAATGTGTATTCTTCAAAGAACTCGTCTTGCAATATCGAAGACAATCTGAACGCCGAATATATCATCATTGAAGACTGGTTCAGGGGCTACTGTGGGAGTCCTGGACTAGGGGGTCCTCGGACGTCCGGTCTATTGATGTGGGCTGGACTGAGGGGCCGTCAAGATACAAGGCAGAAGATTATCTCTCGTGTCTGGTGGGGACTCTTGCATGCATGGATGGCAAGCATAGGTGTCCGGATATATTATTCCTTTTTGTAAAACCGACTTTGTACAACCCTAAGCCCCTCTGATGTCTATATAAGCCGGAGGGTTAGATCGAAGGCAGGATCACAACATTGCTTGGCTAGCCACCTAGGCTTAGCCGAATCGATCTTGAGGTAGATCAACTCTTGTAACCCCTTTAACCTTGAATATAATCAAGCAGGAGTAGGGTTTTACCTCCATTAGAAGGTCCCGAACCTGGGTAAACATTGTGTCCCTTCTCCATAGTTACCCTTGATCGTCAGACGCACAACATGGGCCCCCCTACCCGAGAACTGCCAGTTTTGACACCAACAGTAAGTTTCTCCCTCATACTAGCCAAATCATGCACGTAATGTTCGTTTTATTACTAACTAATATGACTGACTCTTGAAAACAAAATGTGCAGTCCATGTGCGATCAAATCGGCCAGACACCTCCGCCGATGCCCCAGATTGGTATAGCGGACACGGTGAGTTTCATTTGAATGGTCATTAGTTACTAGTATTCACATTTTAGTTGCATCATGCTAACTAAACATTGCTATTAATCTTTTGTGCAGCACGCCTCCCGACAAGGATCGACCGATCCTTCTCCGTCTGGCGGTGGCGCAACCCCGACCGGTCCTTCTCCATCTAACACAGGCGCAAACCCGACCGTTCCTTCACCTCCCTGATGATGGTCAATTTTCCCAAGTGTTTTGCTTAACAAATGCATATATAGCTTAAGAAATGACCTATACTTAGCTTATTTTCCTCAAAAATGACATAATAACCTTACTACCTCCAAAATGACATATTCTACGTAGGATAGCTATAAAACGACCTATACTTAGCATTTTTCCTCCAAACTGACTTGATATGCTTTGTTAGCTAGAAAATGGCATAACTATCTAGGATAGCTCAATAATGATCTATAGCTAGCTTATCTAGTTCATTTATGACATAATTAGCTCACTTAGGTAAAAAAAATGTCATAACAACCTAGCATAGCTCAATAATGATCTATAATTAGCTTATCTACTTCATTTATGACATAATTAGCTCACTTAGGTAAAACAAATGGCATAATAACCTTGGTTTAGCTCCAAAATGACCTATACATAGCTTATGTTCCTCAAAAATGACATAATAACCTTACTTAGCTACGAACTGACATACTTTACCTAGGATAGCACTAAGATGACCTATACTTATCCTTTTTTGCTCCTAAATGTCTTAATATGCTTAGTTAGCTGAAAAATGCCATTACTACCTAGGATAGCGAAATAATAATCTATAATTTGCTTACCTAGTTCATTTATGACATAATTAGCTTACTTAGGTAAAAAATGGCATAATAACCATGGTTTAGCTCGAAACTATCATATAATTAGTTTATTTTCCTCCAAAACGACAAAATAACCATACCTAGTTCCAAAATGACCGATTTTAACTAGGATATCTCTAAAATGACCTACACTTACCATTTTTTCCTCCAAAATGAATAAATATGCTTAGTTAGCTCAAAAATGGCATAACTACCTAGGTTAGCTCCAAAATGACCTTTTTACCTAGCTTAGCTCTAAAATGACCAGCACACTTAGCATTTTTACCCACCTTAGCTAAAAATGGTATTTTTACCTACCTTAGTTCTTCTTCTTCTTCTTCTTCTTCTTATCATTATTATTTTTTTTTCTTCTTCTTTTTCTTCTTTTTCTTCTAGCTAGTATTCTTCTTCTAACTTTCATCTTTCCTAATTTGCAGATTTGCTTGAGAAGAGGAAGCTTGCATTGATGGAGTGTACTCTTCTACTTGTGCTTCCTTTCTGTTTGTGGAAACTTGTTGTATACGTATGTATGGAAATGTTGTTGGAAACCATTGTATGTTGTTGGAAACTTGTATATGTTCATGTTGTTGGAAACTTATTGTTGATATGCTTGTTGAACTTATTTTGAAATGTTTATATATATATATGTGAAATTCTATCAAATTGAATGAATTTAGAAAAAAGGGGGAAAATAGGGGCTATATAGACACTTTGCTGTCTGCTGGCAGACGACAAAGGTCTTTGCCGTCTGCTAGCAGACGACAACCTTTGTCGTCTGCTAGTAGCTACCTGTACAACCCGGGGTGTACTGGGCTGGCCGATTTGGCAGATTTGCCATCAGCCAGCGGACGGCAAAGGCCCTTGCATCTTTGTTGTCCACTGGCTGACGGCAACGATCTAAAGGCCTTTGTCGTCTGCCAGCTGACGGCAAAGCACGTCGTTAACCACTTAACGGACCTGAACTGCCACATGTGCCATCCAGGTTCTTTGACGTTTGTCAGTAGACGGCACAACCCTTTGCATCTTTGTCGTCCGCCAGCATATGACAAAGAGGCCTTTGCCATAGCCTATTCAGCCGGACCTGTTGCTGTCTACTAGCTGACGGCAAAGGTCTTTGCTATCAGCCTGGCATGCCTTTGCCATCAGCCATGGCTTACGGCAAAGTTCTTGATTCCTGTAGTGACACTTCTATTAAGATGCTTAAAAAGTTATTTTTCCAAGGTTTCGAGTACCTAGATATTTGATGACTGATGGTGGTTCACATTTTATTCATGGTTCTTTTCGTAAAATGCTTGCTAAGTACGATGTTAACCATAGAATTGCATCTCCATATCATCCTCAGTCTAGTGGTCAAGTAGAATTGAGTAATAGAGAGATTAAATTGATTTTGCAAAAGACTGTTAATAGATCTAGAAAGAATTGGTCCAAGAAACTTGATGATGCATTATGGGCTTATAGAACTACTTATAAAAATCCTATGGGTATATCTCCGTATAAAATGGTTTATGGAAAGCCTTGTCACTTACTTCTTGAACTAGAACATAAGGCATATTGGGCTATTAAAGATCTCAACTATGATTTCAAACTTTTCCATGAGAAGATGTTATTTGACATTAGCTCGCTTGATGAATGGAGAACCCAAGCCTATGAGAGTGCCAAGTTGTTTAAAGAAAAAGTTAAAAGATGGCATGATACAAAAGCGTGAGTTTAATGTAGGTGATCGATCATGTTTTGCTATACAACTCTTGTTTAAGATTTTTTGCAGGAAAACTTCTCACTAAATGGGAAGGTCCATACATTATCGAGGAGGTCTATCATTATGGAGCCATCAAAATCAACAACGCTGAAGGCGCAAATTCGAAGGTAGTAAACAGTCAAAGAATCAAACATTACATCTCACGTAATGCCATAAATGTTGAAACAAATATAATTGAGACCGTAACACCGGAGGAGTACATAAGGGACACTTTACAGAATGTTTCAGACTCCGAAAAGGAATAGGTATGTGGTACGGTAAGTAAACCCACCCGCAAAACTGTTCTAAAAACAAATTTTCTCCGTTTTGGAATTTAAAAAAATTAGGAAAATTATAAGTAGTCCGAAAGAGACACGAGGCGACCACAAGGGTGGATTCCGCGCCCTACCCCCCTGGGTGCACCCCTACCTTGTGGCCACCTCGTGTGCCCTCCCGACTCTGTTTTCTTGCACAATACTTCTTTTGGTCAGTAAAAATTCATTATATAATCTCCCAAAGGTTTTGACCACCGTACCATGGTAAAATCCCCTGTTTTTGTTTTGAGTTGTTTCTGTAAAAGATTTAGAGCAAGATGTCTTTGCAAGAGTCGGTCGGGGAGAGTCGTGTCTCTCATCCGACGCCGAGACCAGGAGCAAACAGCGGAGCTGACCGCTTTTGGCCATCAACGGAGGGAGAGATGGAGGCCAACTTGAAAAGGGTGGATGCCATGGAGGAGGACCAAGAAGTTACCTCTCATCTTCAAGCTAGATTCACGATAGAGGAACTTCAGAGCTTAGCAAACGGTCTTTCCTCCCAATGCTAGATTTCTCTCTTATGAAAATATGAAAAAGAGTGTCGCTTTTTCTCCCGCAGCTATGAAACATCCCTGGGTGAATGGAGCTTTAGCCGTTACGGGTAAACTCCATAAGGAAGTAATGGATCTTAAGTAACAAGTTAATAAGCTCGAGGAAGAGAATCACATCCTAAGGAGCATCATCGCCAAGAATATCACTCACCACCTCCGAAGAAAGAGTCATAAATACATGGGTATGGGCACTCCCCTTGGCAACTGCCAAGCTTGGGGGAGTGCCCCGGTATCGTATCACCATCACACCTCATCTTTAATGTTTTTATTAGTTTGATCCTTTTGGTTATATCTTAATGTAGTAGAATAAATTTTAGTGTGATCTAGCTTTGGGATTTCTTTTGATCTCTATCTATGTAATCGAGTCTATGAGTTATATATAATAAAGAGTAGTTTTCAGTTGAGGTATTTGCTAACTTGCTATGATCTTGAGGGAATTAAAGAAAGAATAAAAAGAAATAAAAATATCATACATTTATCTTATGGAGAGTAATGACTTCACATATAAATAGTATGATGAATAAAAGTTGTTGAGAGTTGAAAAACGTAGGAAGTAATAAAGAAAGAGAGGTTTTACATATAAATACACAATCTTGGACATCTTCTGTGATTGTGAACACTCATTAAAATAAGACATGCTAAAAAGTTGATTTGGACAAGGAAGAGAACATTATGGGTTATGTTTTCCTATATCCCAATAGAAGTTATATTGTCATGGATCATCCAACATGTTGAGCTTGGCTTTCCCTCTCATGCTAGCCAAATTCTTTGCACCAAGTAGAGATACTACTTGTGCTTCCAAACATCCCTAAACCCAGTTTTGCCATGAGAGCCCACCATACCAACCTATGGATTGAGTAACATCCTTCAAGTAAGTTGTCATCGGTGCAAGCAATAAAAATTTCTCTCTAAATATGTATGATCTATTAGTGTGAAGAAAATAAGCTTTATACGAACTTGTGATATGAAAGAAATAAAAGCGACGGACTGCATAATAAAGTTCTTTATCACAAGCGGCAATATAATGTGACATTCTTTTGCATTAAGATTTTGTGCATCCAACCATAAAAGCGCATGACAACCTCTGCTTCCCTCCGCGAAGTGCCTATCTTTTATTTTTACCTTTTACCCTCATACAAAATTCATGGTGATCTTCACCTTTCCTTTTTACAATTTATCCTTTGGCAAGCACTATGTGTTGGAGAGATCCACACATATATATATATATATATATATATATATATATCCACTCGGATGTAGGTTTTCACAAAGTATTGTTGTTGACATTACAATGGAGGTAAAAGGTTGGGAGGCGATACTATAAGACTCTATCTTTCTCTTTATCTGATTGAAACTTTGTAACCATAAGTATTGCGTGAGTGTTAGAAATTGTGAAAGACTAAATGATAGTTGAGTATGTGGACTTGCTGAAAGCTCTTATATTCAGTGGACTTGCTGAAAAGCTATTATATTCACTCCTCTGATGTTATGATAAATTGCAATTGCTTCAATGACTGAGATCATAGTTTGTTAGTTTCAATGTAGTTTCTGATTCATACTTTACCTTGTGAATGAATTGTTACTTTAGCATAAGAAATCATATGACAATATATGTTGCTGTTCTAAATATGATCATGATGCCCTCAATTCCGTATTTTATTTTATCGACACCTCTATCTCTAAACATGTGGACATATTTTTCGATATCGTCTTACGCTTGAGGACAAGTGAGGTCTAAGCTTGGGGGAGTTGATATGCCCATTTTGCATCATACTTTTATATCGATATTTATTACATTAGCGGCTGTTATTACATGTTATATCACAATACTTATGCCTTTTCTATCTTATTTTATAAGGTTTACATGCAGGGGGAGAATGCTGGTAGCTGGAATTCTGGACTGGAAAAAGGAGCAAATATTAGAGACCTATTCTGCCCAACTCCTAAAGTCCCGAAACTTCACGGAGATCAGTTTTGGGATAAATAGAAAATATTGGGCGAAGAAAGGACCAGAGGAGGGCCATAAGCTAGCAACAAGGGTGGAGGGCGCGCCCTACCCCCTGGGCGCCCCCCTACCTCATGGGCCCCCTAACAGGCCCCCGACGCACATCCTCTTCTATATGGTGTCTTTTGCCATGGAAAAAATAGGAGAGAAGCTTTCAGGATGAAGCGTCGCCGTCTCGAGGCGGAACCTGGGCAGGACCAATCTAGGGCTTCGGCGGAGCTATTCTGTCGGGGAAGCATCCCTCCGGGAGGGCGAAATCATCGCCATCGTCATCACCATCGATCCTCTCATCGAAAGGGGTCAATCTCCATCAACATGTTCACCGGCACCGTCTCCGTTCAAACCCTAGTTCATCTTTTGTATCCGATCTTTGTCTCAAAACCTCAGATTGGTACCTATGGGTTGCTAGTAGTGTTGATTACTCCTTGTAGTTGATGCTAGTTGGTTTATCCGATGGAAGATTATATTTTCAGATCCTTAATGATAATTAATATTCCCCTGATTATCAACACAAATATGCTTTGTGAGTTGTCACATTTGTTCCTGAGGACATGGGATCAGTCTTATTATAAGTAATCATGTGAATTTGGTGTTTGTTTGATATTTTGATGAGATGTATGTTGTCTCTCCTCTAGTGGTGTTATGTGAATGTCGACTACATGACACTTCACCATGATTTGGGCAGAGGGGAAGGCATTGGGAAGTAATAAGTAGATGATGGGTTGCTAGAGCGACAGAAGCTTGAACCCTAGTTTATGCGTTGCTTCGTAAGAGGCTTATTTGGATCCATATGTTTCATGCTATGGTTAGGTTTACCTTAATTCTTCTTTCGTAGTAGCGGATGCTTGCCAGAGGGGTTAATCATAAGTGGGAGGCTTGTCCAAGGAAGGGTAGCACCCAAGCACCGGTCCACCCACATATCAAGTTATCAATGTAACGAACGTGAATCATATGAGCATGATGAAAACTAATTTGATAGTAATTACCATGTGTCCTCGGGAGCGCTTTGCTTTTTATAAGAGTTTGTCTGGGCTTGTCCTTTGCTACAAAAAGGATTGGGACACATTGCTGCACCTTGTTTACTTTTGATACATGTTACCTGTTGCGAATTATCTTATCACACAACTATCTGTTACCGATAATTGTAGTGCTTGCAGAGAATACCTTGCTGAAAACCGGTTGTCATTTCCTTCTGCTCCTCATTGGGTTCGACACTCTTACTTACCGAAAGGACTATGATAGACCCCCTATACTTGTGGGCCATCACTTCCAAAGACCAAGTGAAGCGCGCCACAAGTAACTTCCGTGACTACGCGTTGACATGGTGGCATCACACACCTTCGAAGACCTTCGACATGTGTTGGCCCAAGACAAAGAAAGCTATGAGGCGAGAGT
Organism: Triticum aestivum; assembly: GCF_018294505.1. Lineage (NCBI taxonomy): Eukaryota > Viridiplantae > Streptophyta > Magnoliopsida > Poales > Poaceae > Triticum > Triticum aestivum. Next base: position 305,909,645 of record NC_057801.1, read on the forward strand.
TTGTGCCTTCCACATACATAGAACATCATTAACTCCAAGTGGAGAACAACATACAAGGATCCAAGTTCCTTGATGAGTACTTAAAGGAGATGAAGAAAGCCTTGCAATGAGCCGACGTGGAGACGACCCCATTTGGATGAAGTTCAACTTCATGTTGGGAATGAACAACGATATCTCCAAGACTATCTTCCTTGAGAACTACAAGTCCCTGGAAGACCTCTGCATTGGTGCTCTCATGGTGGAAAAATAATTCATGAAGTCCAAGGCTTCTTCCCCCAAGCTCACTTCACGACGACCAAGATCCATGGCAACGAGCATGAGGGTAGAACACCAAGATGTCAAAGCCCCACGAGCTACAAGACGATGATCCGAAGTTTGACTTCACTGTGATAATCCCCAAGGGCAAGGAATCATTGTAGCAGTTTCCAAAGGTGGAAGTGATAAGTATGGAGTGTCGAACCCACAAAGAGCTAGAGTTCATATCAATATTCTCTCAAGTCCCATGTGCCACTGATACGACTCCACATACACCGAATGTTTGCTTCCAACTAGATACGAGAAATAAAACTATGTTGTGGGTATGAAGAGGATAGCTTTGCATGATATAGGAGAACTCAAATATAAAAGTAGGTGTAGTTAACATATATATTACAATAACGATATAAAAGTTATAATTGTTTTCACACAATACCTACTGTACCATATCATGTCTACAATTTATATTGAGAAATGTAAGCCATAGAAACTAGAAAACAAGCAAAATATGGAATGAAAACAGAATATGTGACAAACAGAACAATCTGTAATGATCTGAACAGGAATCATACTTCTGCTACTCCAATATTCCTAAAATATTAGGACAACCTAGGCAATTTGTATATCAAACTTGTGTGAAAAATTCAGATCAAAAGCATGCTCCTGTGATTTTTTAAACTTTTGGCAATGATCATAAAAGTTTTTGTTTTTCAGCAAGATCAAATCAACTATCACCATAGATCATCCCAAAAGGTCTTACTTGGCACTTTATTGAAAGAAAATCTATAAAACATAATTACAACAATAGCATAATCATGAGAACACACAAAAATAGTAGGGGTAAATATTGGGTTGTCTCCCAACAGGCGCTTTTCTCTAATGCCCAATTCCAACGATAAATTTATGCATACTGTAAAAGATATAGTGAAGTTCATAGATCATTCTACAATTAATATAGATTGACCAATATCCAAGCTCAAAATATATAATTGAAGCACACGTAACATTTTATAAATCCGTACTCAAAAGATTTAAGTGAAGTACAAAGAGCATTCTATAAAGCCATACTCAAAATATTTAAGTGAAGCACATGAAGTATTCTATAAATCAATGAAGGACTATCTCATGCTAGCATGGTGCATAAAAGAAAAGAAACACAAAAGACGCATGTCATGTGAACAAAACAAAAACCAAGGTATACCGATAATTATTGAAGAAGAAAGATGGGATGCCAACCGAGGCATCCCCAAGCTTAGATGCTTGAGTATCCTTGAAATATTAACTTGGGGTGCCTTAGGCATCCCAAAGCTTGAACTCTTGCCTCTCCTTATTCATCATATATCAATAACTCCTCGACCTTCGAACGCTTCATCCACACAAAACTTTACAAAACCCTCATGAGATCCGTTAGTATAATAAAGCAAATCACTACCTTTAGGTACTGTTGTAAACTCATTCCAATTTCATATTAACATTATATCTACTATATTCCAACTTCACTATGGTTCGTACCCCCCGATCCAACCCATAGATTCATCAAAATAAGTGCACAACACATAGAAAATAAAATCCGTCAAAAATAGGATAGTCTGTAGCAATCTGTAAACTTCGTATACTTCTGTAACTCTAAAAATTCTAAAAATGAGGACAAACAAACAATTTGCATAACAGTACTGTGTAAATATTTCAGAAACTTTTGACGTTCCAGTAAAAAATGTAAATTCATGCACTATAGCCGAAGTTTCTTTTTTTCGATTTCACATAGCAAGCAGGCAATTTAAACATCCTAAAACCAAATCTTGGCTTATTATTTTTTATAATACAATGGATATATACAAGGGGATAATTATTTTTGAGAAGCCTGCATGAAAAAAATCTACATTGTATCCATGAGCATGAACACATGTCTTCAAGGTCGACCCTCACTTCTCCAATGCATAACCTTCCAATCACTTCTCTTTTTGAAAAAACATTAGGCATAAGAGGCAAGTAAATTTTTTGTATTTTTAATTTTTTGTACGTTTCACCCACAACTAAATAAAACAAAAACAAAAGGGAAAACAAAATCTACCTTGTGAAGGAAGAAAACAAGCACACACAAGAATATCAACCCCATGCTATTGCTCCCCGGCAACGGTGCCAGAAAAGTGCTTGATAATCCCCAAGTGGAAGCAAACGTCGTACAAATTTCCATATGTAGAAGTGATAAGTATGGAGTGTCGAACCCATAAGGAGCCAAAAGTAAGATCAATATTCTCTGAAGTCCCATCTTCCACCGATACGACTCTACGTACACCGAATGTTTTCTTCCAACTAGAAACGAGAAATAAAACTATGTTGTGTTATGAAGAGGATAGCTTTGTATGATATCGGAGAACTAAAATATAAAAGTAGGTGTTTTTATCATAAAGTTAGACTATATTACTATATATTATAAATAGCGTGTGGAATAATGATGGAATGATGTGTGGAGTTATCCTAGGCAATTGTTAACAAGATCAGTAGTCGTCATTGCAATTCATATGAGGGAGAAGAATAAGCTAACATAATTTATCTTCTTGGATCATATGCACTTATGATAGGAACTCTAGCAAGCATCTGCAACTACTAAAGATCATTAAGATAAAACCCAACCATAGCATTAAAGTATCAGGTCCCCTTTATCCCATACGCAACAACCCCTTACATGGGTTTATGATTCTATTACTCAAGCAACCCACTATAAGCGAATCATGAATGTATTGCAACACCTGACATCGAGAATCCTTCACGTGTGCATGGCACGGAAGTCACTGTAGGACATTCAAAATTAAACATACAACTCAAAACAATCAACATCATCAATCAACCCAACAGACAAAAGAAATCTACTCAGGACATCACAGGATGGCAACACATCATTGGATCATAATATGTGGCATAAAGCACCATGTTCAAGTAGGGAATTACAGCGGCGTGCGGGAGAGTGGACCACTTAAAAGAGATGAGGATGGTGATGAAGATGGTGATGTTGATGAAGACGATCACAGCGGCGATGCTTCCCCCGGTGGCATTCCGGCGCCATTGAGAGAGAGGGGGAGATAGTCTCCCCCTTGTGCTTCCTCCTCGATGGCCTCCCCTAAATGGGGAGAGGTTCTCCCTCTGGTCCTTGGGCTCCATGGTGATGGTGGCCCCCTCCGGGATCCTCCTCCATGGTCTCCAATGATGATGGCCCCCTCCGGCAGGGTGCCGAAGAGGCCTAAATTGTTTTTTATGTCTATGGAGGCTTGCGGCGGCGGAACTCCCGATCTAGGTTTATTTCTAGGGGTTTTGGTATTTATTGGAATTTTTGGCGTCTGTTTCATGTCAAGGGGGTCCACGAGGAAGCGACAAGGTAGGAGAACCCTCCTTGGGGGGTAGGGCGCGCCCCCTACCTTATGGTCGCCTCAGGACTGTTTTGGTCCAACTCTTGTGCTTTGGGGTTCTCTTTTGGTCCTTCGAAAATCACTGTAAAGTTTCAGCCCATTCCAAGAACTTTTATTTCTTCACAAAATAACGACACTAAGGTAGCTTTGCTAAAAACAGCGTCAATCTAGATTAGTTCTAATCAAATCATACCAAAACCATATGAATTTTTGTGAACTTGGCATGAATAATTCATAAATTATAGATACATCAGAGACGTATCACACCGCCATTCCTCTTTCTGGAATTGATGATGGCGAGTCTACCATGACTCTTTTTGAAGATGGCGCGGCGAGGACTACGACTATGGAGACTCTCAAGGAACATGCTTTGGAGGCAAGCAACATGGTGACGAGCAAGGATGATGCTTCCATTTATGGAGGCAAGAGTGATGATGTGCCATCTTCTGCCTTCATCCATGGCAACTATGACGAGATGGTTGAACATGGGATTTTCCCTTCGACCACGACGGCGTTTGGAGACGATTTGAGTGACTTGTGCCACCATATTGAGAGTGAGAACCAGTTCTCGACTAGCCCCATATATGACGAGTTTCCCCAATTCCCATGTGAGGAGATCCACAACCCCCACCACTTGAGTGAGATGAGTGACTCCACCATGTGTGACTTCGAATGCACCTACCTTGAGGGAGTGAGTTAGCCACCACATAGACAGAGTGTGATAGTTCATAGGTCATGTGAGGAAATTTTGAACTCTAATGACTTTAACCTCTACCTCTATTGTGTCTTCTTATTTGGTGCTAGGTCCCATATATGATGACGCGCCGATCCTCAACAACTCCATCCTTCCTTTGGACAAGATGATGGTCATGGTGGAATATGATGCACCACCCACATGGTTCATCAAGATGATGATATTGACCACCATTTGGTCTTTTCCACCTCACCTACACCACTTGAGTGGAATGACAAAGGTAACAAAGGTGAAGGTGATGCTCTTGTCCCACTAGTGGACTATCTTGACATTGATTGCTTGAATGACGTTGATCCACCTATTACCATGGTTCATGCATGTTTGACTTCCCCATGTGATGATTTATTGTCCATTTATGATGAGTATTATGATTTCCATGTGGAGATTATTAGTTGTCACGACATGTTACATAGGATTTCTTGTGATAATTCTCTCAGTAACATCATGTTTGACAATCCGCTTGACTTGTCATATGCTATGCATGAGATCAACCTTATGTCATATTTGTAATCTCATCTAGTCACTATACATATGCCATTAAAATAAAACAAATTTGCACATATGGCACAGATGAAAAGCCCATGGTTATTGGCATTTGTTTTTCTTCTAATGATATTGATATGCTCCCTTTGCATCATTTCAACCATATGCCATGCCATGACTACCTAGCTTCGGATATGCATTGTTTTGGATGTTGTACATTTTCTCCATATGATGTTTCCGATATTGCTCATGAGGACCCACATAATTTCCTCATATATTTTAGGAGATTTTGATACATCCCATGCATTGCATGATTCCCATGATTGTGTGCACCATATGCATCACATTAATAATAATGTTATTGTTGTGCCACACACCTGCTATAACTGCATGCTCAATTTGTGTCCCCATCATGTCATACATAACAACTATTCTTTCATGATGGATGACATGCTCTTATACCATGAAACAAATTTATTTGAGCGATACTTATCTTGTGCTAACTCTCATGTGCACATACACATCATGATGGCTAATGTGTACATTTATCACGCACACACTTTCTTTGGTTTGTGTAGATTTTGTGTAGGTAACCATGAATACTTGTCAACCTCACAAACCCATGAGTTGACGAAACAAGCTCTAGAGAGAAACGATGACTTCGGATCCTGTGGATTGTACTTACCACCATTCCCTTCACGCATTTCTTCTACATGGTCCTCAAATTGTTATGGGTTATTGTCCATTATGTATAATTTCCCCATATTGCCATGTTCACTATGATTGATATGATAATTCATACGCCTGTGTCATGCATTTGTGACCCATGATTTGCATTACACATGATGATTGATTTTACTACTTGTATGTGTATTTGCAAGTTTGGTGGAGATATTGCTTGTTATTGCCATGTTTTCCTTGTACCCCATGCCTATGATGATACATTGATATTGCTTTGAATTCGTGCTTGCGATATGCCATGTGCATTGCCTATATCTATTATTTGCTCACATGACATGATTGCCATGATTTCCTCTAGTGTGTTACATCTTCACGCCACTAGTTTGCATGATATGATTTCTATGCTTGACTATGTTGCATCACCAAGGATTCATACTTGCTCATTTCGTGCAGTTGATGACAACCATTTCCATGCTTTGCACTTAATTGCTATAGCTTGTTGTCATATGTTTCCATATGTTGCCTCTCTCATGCTAGATGATTTGCCATTTATTGAGTGCAACAATGATTATATTCTTGCTAATGAGATTTCCCCCATAGCATTCTCGCATATATTGGAGATTTTGACATAATTCTTGTGAAGCATGCTTGTCTTACTTCTTTGAACCATATACCTAGTGCCATGAATATAGCCATTGTTGCATCATATTCTTCATGTACTTCGCGAGAACCATCATGATGGATGATGTGTTTAGCTACCATGCGCATGCATTCTTTATTTTGTTGTGTGCATGCGTAGGATACTTGGACTTCATGTCGACTTCCACTTCACACAAGTTTACCATTCAAGTTCTTGAGAGCGAGCCTCATACATTCTACCCAAGCTTTCAAATCTAGGCCGATACGCCTGTTATATAGTTCGATATATCAGTTTTGGGGCTCTACCGATATGAACATAACATATCATTTTGTAAATATCATTTTCAAACATATCATCCGACATGGACCAAAATATCGACTGATATGGCCGATATCTTGCCCAATATGTCCACCAATATAGAATGATACATAGATGACAACAATTATTTATTAGAATGCAGTGAAATATGACTATGCATTTACAACTTCATTATATCTTATCAAAGTCATGCACAATGTTTCGTACGAATGCATATATATCATATTGTTTTTATACATAAAGCAAGGATTTTGTGAATCTTTCCTTAATAGTTTCTTAATTAGGAAGTCAATAAACTAGGAATCTAAAAGTGTCAGGTTAAAGCATTGAGATCATACATTTTGTTTTACTAAAATTAAATGTTTTGTACGAGAATAATGCAATAATAAACTAGACATCTTTTCTCCGATATATCTAAATATCGTCTGATATATCACCGATATCCGACATCTGATATGGCGAAGCCTAACCTATACGAACCCGATATCTGATATTTTGAAGCTTGATTCTACCACTATTCGCTTCTACATCGCATTTGCTTGCACTTCGGTATTGTGAAGGACGAACAAGGACACGCTTTCAAGGTGACATCCTTCTTGAGCTTGAATATTGTGGATCATACTTCATGTATTGCTTGCACCATTTGCACGCATCTTCCAAATATTGCTTTCACTCATGATTGCCACATTGCCATGTGTCATGACATATATACCTTGTGTATTGCAACAAGGTCATTTCTTCATATATGCCATGTCCACTTGGTCGATACATGATTGACTTGATCGCCTCTCATATGATGAACAATTGTCGTTTCTATTGTGTTGAGTGCCACACTATATTGACTACACCCCATGCACGTTATGCTTGGATTGTCTTGCACTTGACACATGTGTTTAGACACTTCATTTATTTTGGTGTTGTGAATGATTCGTATGCCTACCATCAACCATTTGTCGAGTGCTTTATGCACGATTTCTATGACCATGAGGTAGATGCTTCTTCTCTTCTCAAACATATTTGCATCAATACCTCACAATCGCATACTTTTCCCCGTGATATCTTTGCTTGTGCTTGATTGATATGTTTACATGCCATGTCACTATCCTGTGTCACATCATATGATTTGCATGATGAAGACACTTATTGGGTGAATCACCTCTTGAATGCTTGGTTTTGCACTAATGCTGTTGCAGGAAATCGCGGCTACCTATGGGACCAGGGCGGCCCATTGCTGGTTCGGCAGGGGATGTCGCATTGCATAAAGAGCACACCAACGTGGGGCTGCACGACAGAGATCACACGGGCAGTTTTACCCAGGTTTAGGCCATCGTGAGGCGTAAAATCCAACTCCAGCTTTCATGGATTGATGGTGGAAATGTGGTGGTGGAGCACAGTACACACTACAAAAAAAATACACTTTCGTGATGATACATGTTTGTCATAGTAGGTCACATTTTCTGTCATGCATGTACATCCATGATGATTTTATGACAGAATCAAGATAGTCATACCTGTGTTGTCGTAGAATTGTTCCATGACATTACCAAAATTATCATCACGAAAGTGTCCACTTCCATGATGATAAATCACGCGTCATACAAGTGCTTTCGTCAAGGGTGACCGACACGTGGCATCCATCGTATTGGGATGCCATTAAGCTATCGGGTCCGTTTTTGGATCCGATAACCCGCTAACAGCCATAACCAATATCGATTTTCCACGTGTAAAATTCTCATTGGCTGACGGAATCACGTGTCAGCTCTGCGTTAGCACAGGTGCCACTCAGCCAATGGGCGACATGCGCCTATGATATGTTAACATGTGGACCGGCCCAAAAATGGCCCATAAAGATTAAATGGGCCGGCCCAACTAAAGGCCCACAATATTTTGCGGACCATAATTAGCTGGCCCAGCTAAAGGCCCATGAGATTTTGCAGACCATAATGGGCTGGCCCAGCTAAAGGCCCACAAGATTTTGCGGACCATAATGGGCTGGCCCAGCTAAAGTCCCACGAGATTTTGCGGACCATAATGGGCCGGCCTAGCAAAAGGCCCACAAGATTTTGCGGACCATAATGGGCTGGCCCGGCTAAAGGCCAACGAGATTTCACCAACTATAATGGGCCGGCCCAGCTGAAGGCCCACAAGATTTTGAGGACACTAGTGGGCCGGCCCATTAACACGCTGCCATGTTTTGGGCCAAATGCTGACCCATGTATGATCCGGTCCATTAACAGCCTGCCACGTTCCGGGCCTAATAAAGGCCCATATGAGATCCAACCCTTTAAAAGCCTACCATGTTCTGGGCCAAATTATGGCCTAGATTAGGTTCGGCCCTTTAAGAGGCTTTGGGCTAAATTATGGACCATATCAGATTTGGCCCGTCAACTGGACGCTATGCTTTTGGGCCCACTTGCTAAAGGCCCATTTAGTAATTCAGACTGATATTAGTTTTGGCCTATTAAAGGCCCGTTTAACATTTCAGCCCTATATTTATTTTGGCCTGTTAAAAGCCCGTCATATAGTTGGTCCTAACTACAGCCCGGTTTGAAGCCGGCCTGCTCACAATCGATAATCTGATTGGGCCAAACAAGGACCGAGACAATTTTGGCCTGTTAACGGCCTGTGATGTGATTGGCACAATCATGGGCCGGGGTCTATTTCAGCCTGCTGTTGGCCCGTGAGCTATTCGGCACGTTTCAGGCCCAACCTACTTTTCAGCCTCCTAAAAGCCCATTGAGTTTTCTTGCAAAAATAGGGCCGGAGGTTTACTCGTCCTATTAAAGGCCTGAATCTACTAGTGGGCCAGTTTACATTTAGGCATGTTAACGGACCATGATGATGGGGCCCATGATGCGGATCATACATAGTGATTTGCATGACGACCCGATTATGTACCGTAATCTTACGGTTTGGCCGGTTTACTGCGAAGACATGATATATATACAGTAAAATAACTGCAACATCATGAATAAGAAAAAACCTAGACTATACAATAAAGAAATTATGGCATATTACATCCACTTGGCATCAAAGTTTGCCACTATGATAATAAAGCACAAGCAGACAACAGATTACATACACTGGGCGTCAAAGATCGCCACCGGTGCAAATAAACACACCGACAAAATAATATACAAAACCGACAGCACATCAATCGAGTTCAATAAAGGTTAGCCCTGCTCGGGAGCTGCAGCGCAAGCAGCTGAGCAAGCTAATGAGACTGTGCTTGTTTGACACTTATATCCTCCTCACTCTGAAAGATAAACAAGCAGACAGATGATAGGTTTTGCACATATAAGTATCAATGCTGACAATTCATCACATTTCTTACTGACAAATAAAGTCACACAGTTTAAAATAGCATTAACACAATATGTAATTGTTCTAGTCAAACATGGCAGGAAATGACATTGTGACGGAGTTGGCAGCTTCACGACACCACTAGATTACAGATCAAGAACTCATAAGTATCAACGGTTAGTGTGTTGTCAATTTATCCCATTTCAAATTGGCAAATAAAGAGATGGTTTAAATAATAGTAGAATGATATGACATTGTTCATAGTTAAGACATTGCAGAATATGACATTGTGCTGTAGTGGGTAGGTTCACCACACCACTGGATTACGGATCAAGAACAGAAGTATACATGCAGTGCAAAAGAAGATCACTTGCTCTGTATAGTTTAATTTAGATGGTATGAAAAAGGAACTTGGTTGTACAACTGAAAACTTAAATTGAGAAGGACAAACTTTTGTTTATGAACTACATAATAAACTTTAAACATGCAATTTAATGCAAACACCAAAAATAAACAGTTTTTGCAGTCATGCCTAACCAAATATACACAACAAAGTTTGAAGACATCAGAAGGAAAAACTTACATTATTGGTGAAGACAGGCTCTATAAAGTCCTTGTCCATGCTGATTGGGGGGGGGGGGCAATTCAAGAAGTTTGCCACAGAATCTTCTTCATAAGCATTGCCTTTATTCTACATTTTGTTAAGAGTAAACATAGATGTGATAATATAAGAAAAAAATGGAGAATATAATATAAGATGAAGAGTGATGCTACATAACCAAGTAGCTATAAATGTAACTACAGTGATACAGGCAAAAGGTACAACCAAGAGCAATGCAGAGCTAAACTTCTTCAGTACGATCGGTGTTATCCAACCTTATGGTAAGAGTAAATATAGATCAGATATGTAGAGAATGGAGGGGAAAGAAAATAAGTTGCAGAGTGATGGTACATGAACAACTGCCTGTCAATATAAGTACATTGATAAAGGAAAGCAGGTACTTACAAGAACAATGCAGAGCTAAAAAGTTTCATTGGCATTGGATATATTCTACACTAATGTAACCATTCATACAGATCAGATAATTTGGAGCGAACAATTGATAAGCGAGCTATCATGCATACTACTGTCACATAATGAACCAGGTAACAGTGATACAGGACAACATGTACTAACAAGAGCAAAGTAGTGGGCAGCATATTTGCGATAGCCTATCGTTCTTTTCAAACCGGAATTCTTCTTCGAGCAGATTTCCTGCAAAAAAGATCCATAAGGCACATGCGGAAAAGTAGAAGTTCAAATTGTCGTGTGATATCATAGACAATACCTCATCCTGGGAACGAGACCAGTGCATAACAAGGATTTTCCATTCAATGTCTTCTAAATTTAGCACAGGAGACTTCACCAGGAATTCATTTATAGACTTGCCATCAAAGTGTGATTTCCTCAGGTAACACCGATATTGTTGCAATGATTCCTTGAAAAGCACAAGCAATCTTTGCTCTTCATAACTATCCAGATTGACCCTCGCCTACTTACAACAATGTAATGTAAACCATTGATGTGTTCAATCAGCATAAAAGAGGAAAATAATCACCACGAATAATAGCACTTAGACATAAGTGGGATAGGAAGATGTGAAAATGGTGTTTGTCTTCACTATTAATCTTCCCACGATGGGAATATATGCATGTAGTCCCTAACAACATTGAAAGCATTGTCTTTTAAACTAGGAATAACTGGAATGGGGTTCCAATCTGCAAGAATTGGCCATCTCTGCAGTTGGGATAAGTCTTCGGCCGGTGGACTTGCTGTACTTTTTGCTGGAGTGAGATATTTCTGTGGTACAGATGGTGCTATGGCAACTGAAATCGACATACCTTTTGTTGGAGTGCAGGTCCTGTGTGGTGGGCCTAGTGGCGTGGCCAGTGAAGTATGGGTACAGTCTGCTGGAGCCGCTCCTACGTTTTGTGTCACTGGTTGTAAAACCAATATAAGTGGGGTGTTGTCTAATTTCTCCAGCACCACCATGTTTTTAAGGACTTTGCTGGTGCTCCTTCCGGTTCGGCAATCACCCTCTTCCTTTTTTATGTCTGATGCACAAGAAAAGCATTTGAGTGGACAAAAATGGTATGATGAGATAGAATATGTATTGATATTGGATGGGCATGGCATCTCAACATATATGATGAGTAAACTAAGAAGATGGTGGTGCAACAAAGTAGAAGAAATGCAAGATAACATATATGTGCAATCAATAAAACCTTGCCAAATTAGAACATGCACCTTGATGGGTGAACAGGACAGGCCATCTGCCTTTGACTCCTCGAGGTTAGAATAGTCATTAGGATCATATTCTGAACAAGAATCAACAAGTGGGGAGCGTATGAGTTTCATTGCATCCGGAATGGTACTCAATGCCTTGGTGCCAATTTTGCAAGTCATTGCAGTGTTTAGCTTCAAGAGTGGACTGTTTCTAGTGCGACACAAAGCAGCTGCACAGATCATAGTGTAGATATAACGGGAAAACCGTAAGCATCAGAGTAAAATCAGCAAAGTGGAACTTGCTGGAATATACTCCCTCCGTTTCTTTTTAGTCCGCATATAAGGTTTGGTCAAAGTCAATCTTTGTTGAGTTTGACTAACTTTATATTAAAAAATATAAACATTCACAATATGTAATCAATATTATGAGATGCATCATGAAACATATTTTCATACTATATAGTTTTAATATTGTAGATGTTCATATATTTTTATATAAATTTGGTCAAACTTTGTGTAGTTTGACTTTGACCAAATCTTATACGCGGAGTAAAAACAAACTGAGGGAGTATGTGCTAGTATTACCGATATGACTAGAAAGGCTTCAGATACCAGCTCTCTTCAACTGAAGGTGCGGATCGTTAATATTAGTGTAACTCTCAAAGGCGACACAGCTGCCTGCATTTCCTTGCTATTCTTATAGGATTCAAGTGGGCCGGCCACTAAAAATCCTATTCTCGAGGAAGTCCTTAAAATCCTGGCACTCAACGTCGGCATGGCATATGTGGTAGACCAAGCATAAGTCATGCACGCAAACCTGGATCACGACGGATTCTTCCTCTGTTCGTCCTTTAGATCCTTCTCTCGTCCCAGCGACCCACTCATCATCTGAGTCTTCTAACATGTGTCTGAAGCGAGAAAGGCATCCTTTCACCGTCGCGGAAGAACGGGTGTAGATGACATCGAACTCATCGCTTGTGATGGTTCTAACCTTGTACTCGCCGCCGATCGGGGAGATTTGGGATGCCATGGATTTGGGAGGAGGGTTAGGATTAGTGGAACTACCGTAATGTGAATGGACGGGACGACTAGGAGGGAACCGCCGTAGTATTAAAGGACATGCGGGGACGAGTAGGAGCGAACTGCCAGCGTGCGAACGGCAGGGTAGTGGCTTTCCATTCTCCCATGATACGGGCTTGAGAGAGCCCTTGGATCTGAGATCGAATGGTTGCATGGCGTGATTCTAGACCTATGGGTGAATATCCTATCCTGGAGGGTTATTCTGCAAATTTTCAGCAACTTAGCATGTGACCGTTTGATCTCAGATCCAAGGGCTGCCAGCACCCCGTATCATGGTCGCACCTACCACGACCGTCGCATCGCACGCGCGGTCGCGCCCTTGGAGATTTAACATGGTGCGTTAGGCTATCTGATGTTGGCATGTCATACATAGTCATCACTTAGTCACTCATACTACAACAAGGTTAGCTATAAGGTTCGTCATCACTTAGGAGAAAATTTACTACTCCCTCCGTTTACTCCTCATCCCTACTACGTACTTTGGTTAGTACTCCCTCCATTTACTTATACAAGGCCACTATAAAAAATACATTTTGCATCTATACAAGGCCACAAGTAGTAATCGAGACAAAAGTTACTACTTCCTCCTTTCCAGTTTATGGCTCAATTTCAAAAATCTCTCCAACCAAGGTAGACGGTGAGTGGTCGAATTAATTTCGTAGTTTGCACAGTATGCTCGTTTTTCTCAAGAAGTTATGTTTACCGAGGCATTAATTAGAACGAATTCATGAATGACCACTAAATTTCCATGAACATGTACATGCATTGGTTAGTTTCCTCTTGACACTGCTTGCGTCGGGTGATCTAACGCACCTCGAAATCCAACATGTAATGGTACTACTACTAGTATAGTAGAATTGAGACTTATCAAACGAAAAAACGTATGTTATTTAGATGAGCCCAATAAACCCTAGTGGGTACGTACTCCGTAAAAACAGATTTTTCTAAAACTAAGTCACTCCCTTTCATGAATTCTGTAGTATACTCCTCCATCGACGCTCCCTTTCATGAATTCTGTACTTCCTGTAGCCGACATGTGGGACATATAGCAACCGGGTTGATGTGTCAAGCACCAAATAACAGTGCAAAACAGCAAGGGGGACGCACCCCACTCGTACCGGCCCAGTAGTAGTAATGAGCAATGAGACGTCAAATCACAATGCCGCACCTTCCCAGACGGACGAAGCAACCATTATTTCACACTTCGGTTCGACATCATCTCAAACTGCGTACTAGTATTGCTTCCGCCTCAAGAGGGACATGCGCATTGCCTTGGTACATCATGACACGTGGGACCGCATGACAGGCCATGCTCCCCCGCTGATCGCTCAGTAAGATCACCTCATTTTTACTATACTTCCTCCGTATCGGTTTACTACATGGCATGCACGTCATTCTAGGTTGAGAATTTAACTGGCTATATATATATGTGATGAACAGTACTCTAGCCTTTTAAAAATGTGTACTTTTGTATAGTAGTACTATCGATGGATTGCACCATGGAGCAAAATTTGAAATTTTAAAAACAGGTGGTACATATAGAGAGCGCTCGTCGCCAAATTATGCATATAGTAATATTAAAAAAGCTAGTACGTGCTTAATTGGGGTGCTAAATTCTATTAAAGAAATACTAGTAGTAAGTACATACTGAAGAGTTAAAGTAACGAGAAGAAACATAACATAGTTCTTCTGGGGGCTCAGCACAACACACCCCTGAAATTAAACTAAGCACACCTAAAATTAAACTATGCAACTAATCCGGTAGACACTGCATTAGAAGTTTAAAACCACCATGAGCAACGAGACTGCTACCTTACTCGGAGTCCTCGTCCACGTCCTTGACTTTGTCCTTGTCCCTCTTCCTCTTGGCCGATACTTCTTTGCTTGAATCGCCAACTTGGCTGTTTCTCTTCATCCAACCCTTGTAGATATTGAAACAAAGTTAGCCATCCATTGCAGCGTAGTGGATGTGGTCTATATCTAGTACATTCCGCTGCCATGCATGACGATGAAACGTGTAATGAGGTTTCTCCAGTTTACGGTACGAAGGATGAACCATGGCTCCTGCCAGGGTCAGCATTAAGGGCTGATGAGAGGGCACCAGCCAATTCTTCTGGAGGTCAAAGGGGTTTCCTACAATGAGGCCTATCCAACGTAGGACTTCTTTGTCATTCTTAAAGTCTACAGTAACGAATTTCACTGTTTTATCCTCAAGGAAGTTCTTAAAATCCCGGCATTCAACGTCGGCATCGCATATGTGGTAGACCAAGCAAATGTTATGTACGCAAACCTGGATCATGGCGGGATTCTTCCTCTCTTTGTCCTTTAGATCCTTCTCTCGTCCCACGACTGTGGTGTACTCAACATCTAGCCCAGCGACCCACTCATCATCTGAGTTTTCGAACATGCGTCTGAAGCGAGAAAGGCATCCTTTCACCATCGCAGAAGTACGGGTGTAGATGACGTCGAACTCATCACAGGTGATGGTTATAACCTTGTACTCACTGCCGATCGGGGAGATTTGGCACACCATGGATTTGGGAGGATGGTTGGGATTAGTGGAATTGTCGTAATGTGAAAGGATGGGACGACTAGGAGCGAACCGCCGTAGTATTAAAGGACGTGCGGGGACGAGTAGGAGCGAACTGCCAGTGTGCGAACAGCAGGGTAGTGGCTTTCCATTCTCCCATGATATGGGCTTCCGAGAGCCCTTGGATCTGAGATCGAATGGTTGCATGGCGTGATTCTAGACCTATGGGTGAATATCATATCCTAGAGGGTTATTCTGCAAATTTTCAGCAACTTAGCATGCGACCGTTTGATCTCAGATCCAAGGGCTGCCAGCAGCCCGTATCATAATCGCGCCAACCATGACCGTCGCGTCGCTCACGCGGTCACGCCCTTGGAGATTTAACACGGTGCATTAGGCTATCTGATGTTGGCATGTCATACATAGTCATCACTTAGTCACTCATACTATAACAAGGTTGGCTATAAGGTTGGCTAGAAGTGTATTTTTTTACTCCTCTCTATCTCTTTCTTCGTACTCCCTCCGTCCCATAATATAAGAACGTTTTTGACACTAGTGTAGTGTCAAAAACGTTCTTATATTATGGCAGGGAGCACTAGTATTTATTGCATTTGCCAAGGAGTGACCTCTTCCAATGAAATGGTGTTTCTAAGTTTGCTTCATTTAATTAGCTATAGACTCAAAATTGTCTTTTCACCTAGGTACACGCGCTTAGCACCATTTCTTCCTTGGGTCACCAAACTAGTCTCTCTCTTGTTGATTAACTTGCCACATCAGACTTTATGCCTATGTGGCAAGCTTAAGCACCTGTAGGAGCAAGTAAGTACAATAGTGCACATTACATGGCATTTTTGCATATGTGGACGAAAGAGAGGCAAGGAAAAAGTGGAGAAATGGGCTCTCATGCAAGAGCCAGCCTCTACTACATGGTGGAGCATTGGGTGATCAGGAATCAGGAGACTCATGCCGGTCGTAGCGCTGCAGTTAAAATGATAATGGCAAGTCAAATCACGGCGGCCCACCTGTCCAGCAGTAACTCACTGTCAAATAACATAGCCCTACGTTTGCAGCAGCCTACTCCCTCGTCTTCTCGCGTCTTTGTCGAACCGACTAGGCAGAACTGCCCCGCCGCCTACCGCGGAGGAAAAGCCCCGCAATTGACTTTTAAATAGTATACAGTATACTAATTTTGTATCCATGGATTGCGCCCGCGCCATGGAGCAAAGCGTCTAGAAAATGGCGGTACACATGTACCGAGTATACAACACGCCCGTCGCATTCGCGTTGCACCCCAGACGGTCGGTCGGTCTGGCACGCTGCTCTCCGAATGGAACGCGCGTCATATTGCATTAGCACACACATGTGGGACTGCAATTGAGAACCGACCATAGGCACACTCCCTGGCCCCGCAAGTCGGGTGACTTAATAGAAGAGGGAGACGAGCGATAGTACTAGAGAAGTGTTGTACTACGTTGGTGCCTGGACGATCCCTGCAAGACACGGAAGATCAGTTCGTCCATGCATGTGACCAGACTCCAGCAGACACGCCTGGATTGGCTATTGTCTACATATCGTGCAGGTTGTGTTGTACATGGCTGTAGTTGTGGTCGGAAATATAAAAAAGGGTTTCTTATCATCTCGCAAAATTACGTGTCATGTGCTTCAGATCACTGCGACAGTTAAACAACGACAACTGAGTTGGGCTAGTCATTGGGGGCACATGCACGAACAGTGACTACTCGGCTGCCATCTAGATCAAGCCGGCTATGTTAATTAGGACATCTATCGATGGACCCCTTTTCTACGAGTTTATCTTTAATTTTAGCTTTGTTCCTTGTCTAGTTTGTCCGTCGGGATTCATGTTGTCTCCTTTGCGCAGTGAGGTTATGATTTCTTGTGATGTGGCATTTTTTCGTGCTATATGTTATAATCCGGCGCTTCAGATCAAAATGACGACAACTGCGTCTCCGGGCCACGTCCATGAAGACTTCTCGACAGTCATTGACGAGGTCAAGCCAGCTCTAGTAGACAAAAGAAAACTAAGTAGTACTCCACTATATAGGCAGGAGCCTCCATGCTTGCTTGCTAGTGTTGCTCTCTTCACACCATCTCGGACTCTCCAGATCTAAACACGGCAGCGGTGGCCACTCTCTCTCTCTCTCTCTCTCTGCTCACCGCTGGTCACAGATCCAGCCGGATCCTCTCCGCCGGGGAAGCTGAGAAGGTGCAACATTCATGCGGTCGTCCTCGACGAAGGCTCTTACCCACTGCTGGGTGCGTCCCGATCAGCCTGCCTTGCCGTTCTCTCCCAAGCACCGCTGGCGAGGGAGGCCCTCCGACCCCTTCTTCCTCGCTGCTGTAGTGTGGGTAGATCCGGCCTCCCGCCGCCCACCTAGCGACATCCAGGCGACCATCAGGTATAACTTCCTTCGAAACTGGCCTTGCTCTACTTCTCGAGCTCCTGACGTCGCTACATTTCTATCTTTTACTATTTCCCAGGCCCTCTCGTAGATAGGATCGATCGGCTGTTCGAAAACCACCTATTTTTTTTATGTTTAAGAGGTAAAACTAGTTCATGCACTCAAATCTAGTACTAGTTGGTTCAAACAAGGAAGAAAGGGTGGGGGGTGGGGGAGGATTTGTTACCTGAATCTAGGACTTGGTCGAAAGAGGAAATAATGGCGGCGAAAAGTAGTAGAGACTCGCTATCCAACTGGTCTCTAGGACTAATAGGGAAATAAAGGGAAACGTAGTACAAACTCAATATAAACCCGATTTATTGGTTGAAATAGGAAAGAAAGTGGGGACTGGGGGACAAGTCAACAGAGTAAGCTTAGCACTAGATTTGCTAGCCTCACACAGTATAAGGTGGCTATACTGAACAAAAATGGGACCAACCCAGATATCATGTTCTGATGTTTGTTGCCCCGAGCCACTCTTATGTAATGCCACTTGTAAAATGTAGCAGTCGCACTGTTAAAAGTAAGGACACGTTAAACCAATGCTATTTTCAATGTAATGCCTCCAGTAATATGAATCAATGGCACTTATTTACATGTCCTGCTAAAATTTCCCATTAAGATAAGTTGGTTCTTTTCGTTAGAAATGCAACTGTCCTGGTCCGCCTACTCTCTCGTTCCCAAAGTAATGTCATATTTAACGGTTGTCATAGTTAATCCTAATGCCCACACTAATATCTAGCAATGCCACTGCTTTAGAAATTTCTACTGTCCTTGTAGGATTGCCATTCAGATAAGGACCATGCTTCTTTTCATTTGATGCATGTTTCATCACTTGGTAGTCACCCTCCATTCCACCTTTTTTGTGCAAACGGAGATATACATTTCACGCTCGATCTTAGTTGAACTGCACAAATGATATCCAAATTATAGTTGAGCATTCTAGGAGCCTCATTTGCCACCTACTCGACCCTAGTGTCACTGATAAAATGAAGTAATAATAAAGTTAAAATAGAGAGAGTGTCATCACTATCATTTCATTTCCAATGTAGATAAAGAAAGTGCTTCTCTTTGTTAAAGTATGTTTCATCAACTAGTCCCATTGTTAATGTTTAAGCGTTTCTGCAAACTGGGGTGCTTAATTTTAGTTGATATGTACAAAAATCGAGATTTGAATGTCTCAAGGCGCCTCCTTGTACTACCGCTGTACACTGATGTTCATCACTGGCAGAAGGTGTATCTGGGATACTTGGGACGATGTCCAATATGAGGCGTACCGTATGAGGCGTCGCAGGGCCCATCTCGCCCTCGTAGCATGGCATACTATGATACTATCACAGTATTTTCTTCTATTTATTTTGTGTGTTCCATCAAATAGTGCCACTATAATGTAATCACGCTTTTTCATTATCTGTGCAAACAGGGTTATTCAGCTGCATTTTGGTTGAACTGCACAAATGTACGTATGGAACCGGCATATATGCAGAGTGCGAGGTGTGCCAAGTAAAAATTACCGACACCAACCATGCTGCATGCACGCATTGGTATCCACCACCACTAGTGGGATGTGTGGTCCTGTCTGTGGACGGATCTTTCTCAACAGCAAATCCTCTAACCAAATACTAGTAGCTTATATTGGCAGTTTTCTAGGGAGTACTCTTTTCAGAAAGAAGCACCAATCTATTTTTCTTTATTTGTACACTGCGTCACAACTTTTACCCAAAGGTCCAGAGCTATTTTAGGGTGATTGGCGTAGTACTCAGAGACTGATTGTATGCATGATTTTCATTAGCTGTCACACTGATTGTAAGCATGAGCAGGTGGAAGATGAGGTTAGTGCGAAGCTTACCTTAAACCTTACCGCCGCCGTTGAAATGAGGCAAGCGTCGAGGGAACCGTGGAGAACGGCGGGGAAGCGATGTCGCACCATCCGACCTCCTCTTGCGGTGGGAGAACGAATACTCCTGTGGCTCCGGCTGGCTCTACACCCTCATGAATGGCACACCATACTCGATCGATTCGTTATCCTCTGGGTGCTTGACCTTCGACCTGTACGCCCACCACCTCCGCCTGACTGTCGCCTCGGGCGAATCTGTCTGCTCCATCGCCCATATGAGATACTCAATGAACTCGGAGGACTGCAGCATGACTGCCGCCGAGTAGTACATGTACATCGCCGCCCTCATCGCCACCGTCTCGCTCTTTCGCATACATTGCCACATGGCCCGCACCGTCCTCAAAATCTCCCACTCATTGTCAAACCAACTAAGGATCTTCTTCAACCTGGCTAACTTTGCCTGGTCGCCGCCGGCGATCTGCCTGATTCGCTGCTGCATCCTCTCCATAGATGTCCTTCTGAGTGGTCCGGTGCTAGCTTTGGAAGATGGGAGGAGAGACGGTGGTCTTGCAATAGAGAAGAGGGAGAGGCGAGACGGTGGTTTTGGAATTGAGATGATGGAGAGGAGAGGAGATGGTTTTGGAATGGAGATGATGGAGAGGAGAGGAGGTGGTTTTGCAATGGAGAAGATCAGAAGAGGGAGAGGCGAGACGGTGGTTTTGGAATGGAGATGATGGACAGGAGAGGAGGTGGTTTTGCAATGGAGAAGAGGGAGAGGAGCGTGCGGAAGCGATTTAGGATCGGGTGAGAGGGCCAGCGCGCTGTGACTGGATCAAAATCAAAATCAATTTACCCTTCAATTAAGAAAGCGACCCCACATTAACTAGTCTCCCTTTTATTCTGGGTCATAATTGACCATGATTTTTGCACATAAAATATATGTTATACATTGCAAAAATAATATAATTTGAAAGTACATTCAGATACAAACCAAACGGTACAATGTTTGGTGACATGCATTCACATTTTGCTTGTCAAATACACTACGTGGTCAAACTTTGACCCAAAATACACAAAACAACAAAAAAATACTTCCAAGACCAGTGCCACTCTTTCGCTCTTCTCCTCTTAAACCACTGCCGCTCTTCTCCTGTTCCAATCTAAATCCAGCACCGCTCCTCTCCTCTTTCATTTCAAAACCACCGCCCCTCCCCTCCTGTTCCAGTCCAAAACCAGCGTCTCTCCTCTCCCGTTCTAATCCAAAACCAGCGCTGCTCCTCTCCTCTTCCATTCAAATACCACTGCCGGTGAGTGAAGGTGCCGTGGAGAAGTAGATCGATGGAGGAGTGCAACCGATACATGAGGATCGCAGATGGCGACCCTGTGAAGCTAGCTAGGATGATGGAGATACAGTCTTGGTTTGACAACAAGAACCAACTAGCGGCAACGTCGACATCCATGGCCAAATATCTGCAATAGAGCGAAAAGGCGGCGATACTCCCGGAGGGAGTCGCGCCGGAGTACATAGAGCTGCTCCTCCGGGCCATGGAGCAAACAGATTCACCGAATCCGATCGTGAGGGAGAGGTGGTGGGAGTATTGATCCCAGATGGAGCATCCACCAGAGATTGAAGGATCGAGCATCTACATGGTGCCGTTTGTGAGGGTGTCCTGCCAGAGCGAGCCGGTGGAGTCTTCGTCGACCGAACCCAACTGCAAGAGGAGAAAAGCAGTTGGCCCAACGATGCTTCCCCGCCATCGTCTCCCTCGCCGTTCACATCGTCTCACGGGGCGGCTGTCTGCCGCCGAGGAATAGGAGGGGGCTGGCCCCCCCAGCCCAATAGTCGGGCAGGTTGTGAATTGTCAGGAGGAGCTTAGGGTTTTTAGTATTTGCAGGTTGTGAATTTTGTTTTGTGTTGTGTATTTTGAGAGTACTTTCATATATGAATGTCTTTTGAATTTCAGATTTGCAGTATTGAGCATATGAAGAATTTTATGAATTCTCGAGATCTATTATTAGCACTTAAAAAATGTAGTTTCATAGGAGTATAAAAGTGCAGACGAGAAGAAACTGCAAGTTTCAGTTTCAGATAAGAAACTCCAAGTTTAGTTTCAGATAAGAAACAGCAACTTTCAGAGGCAGAGCATTTATATTAACACGACCTTTTCAAACAGGGTTAACATCATGTTGGAAGTTTTATTCATGGTCAAAAATGGAACTTCCAGCCAGTTAATATCATGATGATCAACATTCATGCATTGCACATCTTCATATGATGCACAGTCACAATGCCCACACAATGTCGAGTGTGCGAAACACAGATAAAACGAGGGACGATGTTTTGGCAAGTGTTGGACGTGGTTTTGGGCTGCCCCATCTAGGCTTTCATTTTTAACATGCGCAGCCCACGACCTCGGATGGGAGGGCCTATTTGTATTTTCTTAGGGACGTCATGTTCGACCGGCCTATGGACCTCACATCCGAGGTTTTATTTTTGGCAGCCCAATTTATGTATTTTTCTGAAGAAAACGCAGAGGTCTGTTCTATTTTACTATATAAGAATAGGAACGCCAGGTACAACTTATGTTTCCCTTCTAACTATATTATATATATTTAAATTATTTTATATGTTATTACATATTATTTTTATTGTCATCATATATTTAACAGATACTTACATATGTAAGAAAACAATATCCCACATCTTATTAACTTATAAAAATAATTTCTTAACAAATAAATCCTGGATTGTTTTGGCACGAAAATCCTAGTGATTGTGTACAAAAGCTAGGTAAGATTTAAGTACGAATGTAATAATATCACTTATTATTTAAATATATTTATAACAAAATGCTCAGCCCCTTTTTATTTTTTGATAACATTGCTGGCCCAACCCAACATTATAATTAGGATCAGCCCAGCAAAATCGTGTATCTTGAGAAAGTGCAAATGACCTGTAATTTTTTAGGAAATAAAATATATGGGCCACATGGACGCTACATTAATTGTTCACCCAGCCCAGCTAATGGTTGTAATTCAAAAAAAATCAAATTGACTGTAAATTCTACCACGCAAAAAAGAGTGTAAATTTTGAAAAATGGGTTGAATACATGCCACATTTTTGGAGGCTGAAATGTGGGCCAATAGGTCGAAGCCAACGCAAGTCGTTGTCAATTTAGTCAACACATGATTTTGACATGTTAGCCGTTGGATTTACATCCAACGACCGGCATCCATCTTCAATCTCTCGTCTTCTTCCTCCAGCGCCCCTGTGACCACCTCCCGCCTCCTGCTGCTAGAAGCTCTGCTTAGCATGCTTCACTATGAAGCGCTACTCCACCGTTGGCTAGGCCGTCCCTCCACCCCTCCACACCTCCTTTTCTTCTCCACCGGCTGCCGAACCACACCGCACTAGAACCAGTTAACCCTCGTACCCCTCTCCATCTACGACTCTACTCCCGTGTCTTCCCATGTCCGGCTCGTTGATGTCCGGGGCCTCGCCGTCATCCACCACCTTGGATGCGCTCGGCGCGGCATGGTCAACATGGTCAACGAACGACACCATCGGAAATAGACTGTGCGTGGAGAGGCTAACAGCTGGGTCCACAGCTGCACACAAGGAAATGTCTCCATATTACGCACAAAATAATGATTTCTCCACCTGACATCTGGGACCCACCGGAAGGGCCTCTGTATTTCGCGAAAAAACATGCCCCCCGCTGACTTGTTGGACCCACCAGCTATCTTCACACGCAAGGAAGTTCCTCCTTATTACGCACAAAAAAATGAATACCCCCCTGCCAGCTGGAACCCAGCATACTTGGAGGATGACTTGTGGGCCTACCAAGTTGACGGGGACGGAAGGCTTTGTCAACTTAGTCAATATGAACGATTCTAGCTCCTGTTATCGTATGATGTTCATCCAACGGTTGTAGTGCTTCTTCAACCTCTGGTCTTCCTGCTCCAGCCGCCCAAACCAGCGACGGTCGTGCCGCGTGCTCCTGTCTCCTGTGGCCAACTGTGATGCCGCGGAGGCCTCACCACCCCCTACTACTCCCAACGCTGGACAGGCCATCCCTCTACTCACCCACACCCCTTGTTATTCTGCGGCGACAGCAGCCTCACACCGCAGTCGAACCAGTGAACCCTCGTACTCCCCTTCGCATGGGCATCCACTACTGCGTCTTCCCCGGCTCCGAGTCATCCCCTTCCTAGGCCTCACCGTCGTCCACCGCCGTGGTGCTCTCAGTGCGGCGTGGTCAACATGGTCAAGGAACGACTTCCATCGAACGTGGACTGTACGTGGAGAGGCTGACAGCTGAGTCCATGGCCACAGCAGAGAAGTACCTCCTTATTACATGCAAAATAATAATTCCTCCACCTGACAGCGGGGACCCACTGGACGGGCCACCGTATTTCATGAAAAAAAGTTTCCCCCTGACTGCTAGGACCCACCAACTACATCTTCGCATGCAAGGAAGTGCGTCTGGGCAAAAAACGATTCGCCCCCCTGACTGCTGGGACCCACCAGCTACATCCTCGCACGCAAGGAAGTGCGTCGGGGCAAAAAAAAATATTCGCCCCCTGACTGCTGGGACCCACCAGCTACATCTTCGCACACAAAGTAAGTGCGTCCGGGCAAAAAAAACGATTCGCTCCTCTGACTGCTGGGACCCACCAGCTACATTTTCGCACGCAAGGAAGTGCCTAACAGTCGGGACCCACCTGGTCAAAGCGTATGTAGCATTGTCATTCTGGTCGCAAACGTGTACGTACATACTAGTCATTGTAGAGGCGCGCACGTGTCATAGTAGAGGGGCGGAGGTAGGATGTGCACGTATGTACAGTGGCCAGGGTGCAAGAAACAAATTACGGCCACGTACGTACATACAGGCAGGGTCTTGAGCGCCTGCTCGCGCATATGTACGGCTGGGTCGGAACGGAGAAACAGCGTCGTCGTCGTGTTCATTGGGAGCCAACCGGCTAGGTCGGAACGGAATGCATGGTCATGTTAATCGAGAGGGCTTGGATGGAACAGGCGATGGAAACGAGGCCTTGCGTACCGCACAACAGAGGAAACAGACCTCCTACGTTCAGAACGGGGTCCTGTTGATCGGGAGGGGTGTGGCGTACCGCAAAACGGAGGAAACGGACCTCCTATGGTTGAAATGGGGGTCCTGTTGATCGGGAGGGGTGTGGCGTACCGCAAAATTGACGAAACGGACTTGTGTTGGAGCGCGACGGTCGAAACGAGGGTCCTGTTCATCGGGAGGGGTGTGGCGTACCGCAAAACGGGACTCAACGGGATACTTTTCATCTCCACCGTCGACCTCCTGTAGCTTCCATGGGCTACCGTCGACCTCCTCCAGCCTCCACGGGCTCCTGTTCATCCAGCCTCCACCGCGCACTACTCCACCGCCTACTGTTCAACCACACCTCCACGGGCACCCCTCCACCGTCTACTGTTCATCCAACCCTCCGCACCATGGGGTCCTATTCAACCACCCCTCCACGGCCACCCCTCCACCGTCTACTGTCCATCCAGCCCTCCACACCATGGGGTCCTGTTCATCCAGAGGCAATGCCACCGCTCGCTGTTCATCCACCCCCCCCTGCAACGCTTATAGTTCATCCCAGAGGCAGCATCAATGGGCTTCAGATAGTAGCTGTAGCGAAGGAATCGCTCCGTCGGGTTCAGTTAACAACCATCGATCGATCGCTCGGGTTCAGTAACGCATAGCGTGCAGTGCAATCGCTCGGGTTCAGTTAGAGCCCAATGCCTCGCTCGGGTTCAGTTAGAGCCAACGCCTCGCACACACACGCGTACGTGTACGAGAGAAACGCGCATCGATCGGCCCCCGACCTCCCACCGTAACCGGCAACTCCCCAAAATTTTCCTCCCCCTCGCTTCTACCACAGTTTTTTTCGTCATGGACAGCCCAAAGAATGTCATGCATCTGCGTCTCCGGCCCACCCAGGATGAAAATCCCATTTTCTGTCATGATTTTTTGTCATAGAAGTAGGATCCCACCACATCTATGATGATACCGGGTTTTTTCACAATTATCGTCATAGAAGTGTCATATGTATGACAGAAAAAAAATTTGTTCGGCCCAAAATGTCACGGATGTGTCTTTTTTTGTAGTGTTAACTAGTTCCACGGTCTTGAGTATCAGATTTGTACCAAATAATTCTCTTGGCCAGTATAAAGGGGTACAAACCTTTATGGTATTATCCGCAGACTTGACTGATGGTGGTTTTGACAGACGAGATTTTATCCATGCCAAGCTATCCTTTTGGGATTCTCATAATTGAGGGCACATGCTTCGAGACTGTTATTCACATTCTGATTGACCATTCTGTCAGTCAGTCCATGGGGATAGTAGGCTGTGTAATGCTTCACCATAGTTGCTGGAGTCATACTTTTGAACTGACCTTTGATCTGACTTCAAAAACCTAGGTATTCGATACTGGCAAATCTGAGCACATGCAGTCAACTGAGTGGGTTGTCTGGATATGGGGTTCCTTACCAAAATTGAGCAGACCACTTAGGTGTAACACCCATGATGCGGCTATATCTCCCACGTGTCGAGGCACGACTTAGAGGCATAACCGCATGGTGGTTTTGTCGCAAGAAGGGTCATCTTCACACAATCCCATGTAATGAACAAGAATGGGATAAAGAGTTGGCTTACAATCGCCACTTCACACAATGAACATATAATTCATACATCAATCAGAGTACACTCATAGGTCTGACTATGGAACCAAAAGAAAAGAAGACAACCCCAAATGTAGATCCCCGATTGTCCCAACTGGGCTCCACTACTGATCATCAGGAAACGAAACATAGTAACGACCAAGGTCCTCGTCGGAGCATCACCTACACTGGCATCATCGTCACCGGCAACTGTTTGGTTGTATCTTGTGAGTCACGAGGACTCAGCACTCTTAAAACCCATGAGATCAAGACTATTTAAGCTTATGTGTAGGAAGTGGTAATGAGGTGGTGTTGCAGCAAGCACTAAGAAAATATGGTGGCCAACATACACAAATAAGAGCGAGAAGAGAAGCAACGCAACAGTCGAGAAGCTAGAAGTGATCCTGAAACTACTTACGCACAATCATAACACAAAGACAGTGTTCATTTCCCGTACTCCGCCGAAAAGAGACCATCACGGATACACACGCGGTTGATGCATTTTAATTAAGTCAAGTGTCAAGTTCTCTACAACCGGATATTAACAAATTCTCATCTACCACATAACCGCGGGCACGGCTCTCGAAAGTTTATACCCTGCAGGGGTGTCCCAACTTGGCCCATCACAAGCTCTCACGATTAGCGAAGGATATTCCTTCTCCCGAGAAGACCCGATCAGTCTCGGAATCCCGGTTACAAGACATTTCGAAAATGGTAAAACAAGACCAGCAAGACCGCCCGATGTGCCGACAAATCCCGATAGGAGTCGCACGAATCTCGTTCTCAGGGCACATCGGAGTGGCATAGACCCTGGTTGCCCAGGGGGCGCCAGACATCGCCCGGTTTGGACAAACACTTGGAGAAGCAATGGCCCGGGGGGGGGGGGGGGTTAAAAATAAAGATAACCCTCAGGCTCACGAAAACCCAAGGGAAAGTTAGTAGGTTGTTAGGCAAATGTAAAACCAAGGTTGGGCCTTGCTGGAGGAGTTTTATTCAAAGCAAACTGTCAAGGGGTTCCCATAAACCCAACCGCGTGAGGAACGCAAAATCAAGGAACATAACACCAGTATGACGAAAACTAGGGCGGCAAGAGTGGAACAAAACACCATGCATAAGGCCGAGCGTTCCACCCTTTACCAGGTATATAGATGCATTAATTAAAATAAGAGATATTCTGATATCCCAACATAATCATGTTCCAACATGGAGCAATCTTAAACTTCACCTGCAACTAACAACGCTATAAGAGGGGCTGAGCAAAAGCGGTAACTTAGCCAAACAACGGTTTGCTAGGAAAGGTGGGTTAGAGGCTTGACATGGCAATATGGGAGGCATGGTAAACACGTGATAGGTAACACATCATAGCAATAGAACGAAGCAACTAGCAAGCAAAGATAGAAGTGATATCGAGGGTGATGGTCATCTTACCTAAAATCCCGCTAGGAAGAAGAACAAGTCCATGAAGTAGACGAACCAACGTAGTCGAACGAATCCTCACAAACGCAACGTTACGGAACTATCAAGGAGAAGCGCAACCGGAAAGAAGCAAACAACATGGTAAACGACCATCACATAAGCATGGCATGATGCAAAAACAAGTATGATGCATGTCCGACTTAATGAGGCATGTCATGGCAATATGCAACAAACAATACTACAAGTTAAGTGGAGTTCAATATGCAACAACTTGCATATTGACGAAACACCACATACAACTATTTAGTTCACTCCCGTTTATGCTACCCAACAATATTAAAGGCTGTAACATGGCAAGAGGTGTAACATTTATAAACTACACTATCTAGGCAAGTTTAAATGAGGCCGGAAATAACAAACAACAATTCGAGAAAATCCCCATATGCATATTTTGAATTTGCTACTGTTCTACCAGAAACCATATTTTATTGTTGTTAAACAGTAAAAAAAGTGCACCAAGTTAATCTATGCATTTTTCTACCCCATTTACATATAAAGTTTCATTAATTCGGAGTTATGGTTATTTAGTTATGAAATAAATCATTTAAACATGGCATTCATGAAAAATAATGCAAACAGCAAGTTTAAACATTTTAAACAGGGATGAAAGTTGCATATTATGAAACTAGATGAAATTCTAAGCATTTTACATATATGAAGTTTTTACATATGATGTATAGTTCATGAGTTATTATATGCATGAAGTTAGAGGGGTTTTGTGCAAATCTATTAATTCACTGGATAATTAGACAAATTCGTTCATGGAAAAAATAGTGACTCGGGCCGAATCTGAACGGGAACCCCAACAAGGAAACACCGGGGGGGCTGCTCACCCTGAGCCTACATGCCGTCGGTGAGGAGCTGGAGCACGCTGGGCCCAAGCGCGCAGCTGGGCCGGCGCGGATCTGGAAGAAAGCGGGCCGGGGATGCGGCAAAGGCTTGCGTGAGACATGGACCACGCACGGTTTGATGCGGTCAACGCGAGGACGAGGTAGTTGCTGTTGTTTGTTACTAAAGAATAGAAACGTTAGCAGGTGTCTGGCGATGCAGAAGACGAGCGAAGCAGGGGAACTTGACGCGTTCGTCTCATCCTGGCGCAAGGGAGACATTGCAGCAGCGGCAGTGGCACGACTTGGACATGGGGAACAACGGGGTTGGCCGAAGACGTAGATTTGGGCGTCGGGATCCCATCTCCGGCGATGGTGGCATTGGCTGGTCTCAAGTTCGAGGCAAAGAACAGAGGATCAAAGAGATTAGAGGGAGAGAGATAGGGAAAACGGGAGGAAGGAGAGAGATGGGCAGAGGCATGGCGACCTGCTGCTGCTGACTGGCGTGGGGTCGCAGGAACGGAGCCAAGGCTACGCGACAACGTCCGTGGCGGCTCCATGAACTTGGCGGGGTCGCGGGTCAATGCGAGATCATGGTCGGCGCGGACGAGCGTTCTGGCTTGATGTAGAGGGAGACAATGGACGATGGCTTGCTGGGACTTGGCGTTGATGTTCCTCCTGGTGGTCCATGACGGAGGCGGAAGGGCGGCAACGCTCCGACGGCTTGGTCGCCGGCTGCGCGACAGATGAGGACGGCACGGTCGAACAAGGCGGAGTTGGATCGGGGTCGCGAGGAGACGAGGATGAGCGCTGCTGCTCGGGGCCTTGAGCGGCTTCATGATCCATTCGGGATCGAGGGGAGAAGAGGTAGGCTTGGGGCGCCTGGGCAAGAAGCAGAGGAGGAGCTCGGGATTGAGGCTTCTGCGATTTGGGCGGCGCACAGAACAAGGGAGGTGGTCGGAGATCTGGTTGGTAGAATGGATCAGGAGGGGCCTGCAGCTCTGGTTGGTCGGGGTGGACTTGATCAGGAGGATCCCGATGGAGATGCGGGAGAGAGTGGCAGCCACCGCTAGGAGGATCCCTAGAAATTAGGGATTTGGTCTCGGTTTAGACTAGTATATATAGCGAGTGGGTTAGGTTAGGGGCTATCTTCTCCCTTCGATCGTAATCGGACGGACGGAAAAATAGGCTAGGGAGAGTCCAAAAAAGAAACAGAAGACAAATAGGGAATTTTTGGGGATGATCTGAACCCATCGGTAATGAAAGCCCAGTTCGGGTTCGGAAAGGTTTTCGAACATGGTTGTGAAGGGGTTTGAGTACTGTGCCGAGAGGGTCAAACGGTTGGGCAACAAAAGAAAGATTGGTCTGAGAAAGTTCA
Organism: Triticum aestivum; assembly: GCF_018294505.1. Lineage (NCBI taxonomy): Eukaryota > Viridiplantae > Streptophyta > Magnoliopsida > Poales > Poaceae > Triticum > Triticum aestivum. The sequence continues at coordinate 305,940,036 of NC_057801.1, forward strand.
ATAGAGGCGAGAAAGAAGCGGCAACTACAAACGGGTGCAAGTTTTATGAAAACATGCGGATGCAATGCGCATGATGCTATGAGATGAGATGCATGATCCTATGAGATGAGATGCATGACATGAACAAAATTCAAAACAAAAGACAAAATCCAACCACGGAGGAAATAACATATCACATAGCCGGAAATGGCAAGAGTTGGAGTTACAATATGGAAAGTTACATCCGGGGTGTTACATTAGGTGATTATCCATGGTGATCCATACTGACTCAAACTATCCGGGGCATCTGCACAATGTGGGTCTTGCAACAATTTTGACACCTGCATCACTGGTCTTGCTCCTTCATTACTGTTTTCCTTGTCTGGATCCTTGGGTGAAGGATCATGGTCATATTGTCTCTCTGTGTGACCATAGTTTCTGTCGGGTGCACTATTTTGACAGGCATACTCTTATCTGCGTCTTCTGACATGGTAACCCATTAAATGGTGTGTTCAACACCTCTCAAGTTTTGACCGTAGGAAAATGATCATCTGAACCCTTGCAAGATATCGGCAAATAAATCAGTAGCCACCAGAACGGTCTTTATAGCTCAGATCTGGAACATTACTAAGATAACTCAACCACGGCTCAGGACGGCCGAAAAGCAGATCAGAGCATGAGACCAGGTCCTTCAGAAGAAAGTGGCAGCTCCCTAAGATAGCCGAAAAGCAGCTATAGGGTCACTGCCGCAAAAAGAAACTCAAGAACTGTACGAGATGGCCGGAAAACATCTTAGAACTCGTTACAGTTGTTGAAGAGAGAAATAAAAATCGGCATCCACCCCAGATAGCTAAAAACAGCTCAGATCACAGGCGTGGTGCCGTCACAGGAGAAAAGGATACAAGGGCTCATTAGGATCATCTTCCAGGTTCACCAGTACTTGTACAGAGCTCAGCGTTGTCGTCAATCCTCATAGTCCTTTGTCACACTGCGGTGTATACCTAGCTTCCTTCTTTTAACAATCCTCATGTGCCTGTCAAATCTGCTTTCGAGTGACTTGTAAGACCTTGGTGGTATGCTAACCGCTTATATGGAAATCTGATTCCCGAGGCAGACTTGTTTTCTGACTCAACTGTTGCAGATCTAATTCTTGAGATGTACTACTATATACTGTCAATCTTGCACATAGCTTATATTCTTGATCATTTCTGCTATGAAGTGTGCACAGTGAGGCAAACCTGATTATCCGTATCACGATCAGATATCCCCAGATCTCAATGCAGTCGGCTGAGAATTCCATACTGATGCAAACTTGATACTGACAGTCCATCCAGGATTTCTTTTGCATTCAGGCAAGATATTCCAACTTCACTGCAGTTTGCTGATAATTCCATTCTGTTTAGCTGAGTTTCCAAATATATGCCTTCCTTGCTGACTCTTCAGGTCCCGTGTGGGTTGATGAGCAACTTTAATAAGGGGAAAAATTTGTAACACCAAAGGCCCAAAGAACGAAACAAAAGAAACGACGAGAACAAAAGCACACAAGCATACAAATAATATAAAGCAATCAGTACATATTACTGCTACTCACACAATAATATGCATGCACACCTAAGCTCACAATTGTCGCTGAAGCTCTGGTACTACTGTCTAATATGTTGTGGCAGTGTGCATGAAAGTGAGTATGTGTGTGGAAAGAGTTGGCATAACCAAGGCTACACCAAGCGCTAGCTGAACATCGGCTGGATCTGGATGGATACGGAGGCGAGTATGGACTTGGCGATCATGGGTCAGAACACAAAGGTCACGACCACCTCATCATACGTACGGAGGGAACCGTACATGTCCAAGAATGGAATCACAGGGAAAGATAGTGGAGGAAAAGCAAGGCTTGATGGCATTGCCCTTTTCTGATAACAAAGATCGGTAAAGTTTGCCAAAGGGACGAGATGGATGGCACAATTCATGATAGAAACAAGTCTATCACCAAAACGATATGGGTAGGTAGAAGAAAGATATCCACGCGATACCTGAGCATAACTCCTGCAAATGGCGTCTGGAACACTCGGTACCAGGGCATCACTCTGGTGGGACAGAGATGACGCTGAACACCGAAGGGCAGGCATGCAAAGAAAGAGGGTACAGGTAGTGGATCGAAACCAATACCACCTTCACACGCAAGATAAACCGTTAGCGACAAGATAATAATCTATATGCATGCTACACAACAAACAAATGCATCAATCAAGTGCAACAAACCAACTGGGGTGTATCCTACCGTTTTCTAACGTTTGCGTGGGCTAGGGCATCCTACAGCCAGACCTGTTTTGGTACCAAGCATGTGGCACCCCGGCTCAGAGAAACCGGAACACCCCGTATTCCAACCCAGAGATCAAGGAGAAGTCTTCTGGAATACGGCACTGCTTAGCATAGAACAAACTAGCTCTTTAGTGTAAGCTATATTGGGTACAAGGGGATTACATCGGCACGACGACACTACGCCTGCCATTGTTGCCCCGTGCAAGTAGCAGAACAATTCCATGCAGCAGAATGACTACTGGCAGCAGGACAGTGATGACGGTGATGAACTCCACTCCGCAGGGACTCTAGTTGGAACGCTTATCCTAGGTCGTAAACAAGGGATCCACGGCAAACAACCAATCAAAGCCGGTATGACCTACAAACTGGCATGACACGCCAGGTCAGTACATTGAATGTACTTGCAAGCTCACAACAACCAAAGCAATCAAGACAAACAATAGCATGCCAATTACAGGTTAACAAGGAACATAATATCATCAGAACAACATGGCATGAATAACATGATACAGCTAGCACAATACAATCATGGCATGAACATATAAACATGGTCAAACTAGCATGCAACATGATGACGCTATCATGCACCAACTTACTTTGCTTGGGTTAGATTGTAACCATCACCTGCACACACTTACCATCACGGACATCACACGATCATCTCAGGATCCAATCAACCTTGATATTAACAATACCGTAGTAATCACTCATGAGCACAAGGTGCTTGACCGTTACCCTTGACCTTCGCATAACATCCCAAATATCCAACAAGTTGGTATTCACGATACCGTAGTGATCCTCTCTCGATCACATAAATATCAACCAACTTCTTTCATCATTGAACCGGGGTTGTTATTAATCAAATTATTATTATTACTGTTGACCCATAGTGTGACCAACTACGGGCTGGGACCACATCCGCGGGCGCGACTATCGATAGATTTAAGACACACACTCTGTAGAGGTTAGCACACTGTACCCACACCACACAACCCTGGCCTCGCACTCCCATTCGGTGGACCAAAGCATTCCGACAAAACCGTCCTACTGCCATGACGCTCTCCCGGCGACTCCGACCAACTCCCCTTTGGGCTAAGTCCTGGATGGCCCTGTGGCTACCAAAGGCACCAACGGCCACCGTCGTGGCAAAACGGTCCCAAACGGAGACAAGGATCCATACTCAACAACGGGCACGCAAGGCTTATGCCGTCCTACCTGGCCAAGGTACTGCCCGCGCATAACGTTCCCTCGCGGGAGGCACCGGTGAGAGGCATAACAATAGACGCAGTTAGGACCCCCCCCCCCATACGGTAAGCGTGGTTGCACTAGTCAGATCGATATGGTGGCACCATGACTCAGCCAACAGTTGTTCAAGTTCAATTTAATCCGGTTAAACTTGAATGCAATATGCTGAGCCATGATAAAGTAACATGATGCATGAACATGATAGCAAAATAAGCATGGAGGTGCAGCATAATCAACAAGCATAACAACAACATTTAATCATTTATCCAAATGAGCATGGCATACTGATGAGCAGGAATATCACAACTAGAACACTACTCATAGCATAACACGACCACTAGCATCAACCATAAATACCATGCAATAACATAACAACCACACTACATGCAATCATGTAACCAACTGGATGCAAAGGAACATGCATAGCAACGGCATTCGGAACAGCCGATAGTCATGCAGCGGAGACCATCGCCAACATCAAAATGTACTACTACCAAGCATGAAAGTAATACTAGCAAGATAAATGATAACCAGATGCATCGAAACATATCACAAAAGTGAACAAGAAACCATAGGCAGTACCGAAACAACGATAACAGCAGCAGGGAAACAAACAGACAGTTATTAAGAGTTCAAGTTGAAAACCATGGCTGTTGCATGACCATCATGCAAATGGGTGTTGTGGCTTGCCTGGGGATGAAGAAGGCTCCGAGGAGAAGTGCGGAACGACCGCAGAAAGAATTGCCGGAAAGGGTACTCTCTCGGAAGGGGCTGATTTGGGGGAAGGGCAAACTGGTCATTTTCATAATGTTGAAACATAGTGAAAATGGAATCAAAAGTTTGGGCTCGAAGAGATGAAGAAGTAGGCGTTGGATTCACCTCAATTGGAGTTACGGTTGCGGAGATATGAGGTGTGGAAGATCAGGGACTTTTCTGCAAAAATACTATTCACAGACGGGTCCCTGAGTGGATAAGGCAGAGGCGTAAATTAGAAATACGTTTTCAGAAGTTGAAAACGCACACGCCCAAAATACGTCTCCACTTGCCATGTCATCGGAGGCTGGGTCGCTGACGGGCAGGTCCCACGGGCTGTGGGCCCCATCACTTATCCAGCTGGACCAGGCGGGGTCAATTTGGGGCCAGCTCCTGAGGCTGACGGGGGAGGCCCGCAGGATCTCTCTTTCTCCTCCCTCCTTCCTGTCTTCCTCCCGACGATGGCTCCAGAACACAGGAGGCCGTGCGCTCCGGCGAGGAGCCCGGGTGGCACAGGCCACCGGGGTGCTCGGGGAGGAACGACGCATCCAACCCTGCCACTCGCTATCGTCGAGGTGGACCGAGTTGACGGCGGCTTCAACTCCGGCGGAAGGCAGCTCGGTGCTCCGGCCAAGGATAGGAAATGGCGTGCTACGGGGAATGCTCCAGGGGACGTGGGGAGGCTACTGGTGGTGTCTAGATGGAGAATGGAGCTCCGGTTCACCGGAATTTAGGAGGTCAGAGGCGGCGGCCATGGTGGCAATTGTGAGCAAAGGGAGCTCCTCAAGATTTTTGAGTGGACGAGAAGGTTGCTGGGAGTGAGGGGAGGGTGATGGAGTCCTCGAAGAGGCTCGGGGCTAGCTATAAATAGCCGGGGCAACAAGGGGGGTGAGCACGGCCGCGGTGACGCGTGTGCCGTCGCGCTAGCGCGAGCAGAGGCATGGGGAGGGGTCGGGAAGGTGAGGAGAGGAGGAACGGACGAACGGTAGGGCTCACGGAGATGAGGCCAAGCTCGTGGACAAGGGGAGAAGAAGCCGAACGCCTTAAATGCCTTGTGGGCACTGCGCGCCCGTGGACGCCCGGCGTCTAGCTTCGGCGAGGAGGCTTGTAGAGGGGGCAATAGATCGAGGGCAACGTGAGAGGGAGGGGGAGTCAGGTCGGCACCAGTGGAAATGCGAGCTCCGTCGATGCAGAGCTGGCCGGCGCGTCCCGACGCCTAGAGCGCATCCAACGCTGTCAGCGCGCGTGCAAACTGCGCGGTCTCCACTATGATCGGGAAGGAGGGGACGCGAGAGGGAGGGAAATGTTGTCTAGTGTTTTGTCCTTCCATCAGAGTGGCTGTGGGAAGCGATACATCAAGAAGAGGTGCACTAGATCGATACGATTTTTCCTCTGAAGTTTGTTGTATCAGTTTTGGATGAGCACTAGGGATCAACAGCAACTTGGTTGGGTCAAATGGGGTTGTCTGGGGTGCTTAACTACGGGAGGACTGTGATCCTGGTCGTTTTGGAAGCAAAAAGATCAAAGCTTAATATAGTTGATGTGTAACTGACCAAAATGGTCCAGAATCAAGATCATGATGATGCTCTCACATGGGTGATCCACTTGAGGTCAACTTGGGCAAAGCTGAGTTATTTGGTCATATGAAGATGCTGAAAAGATTTCATACCACATGGATAAACCAAAATGGTACTTCCTTCACAAACATTTCCACTGACCATAAACTTGCAAAACTTCTATAGGAAAAAATTGCAGCCATAATGGAGCAAGATAAAATAGACTTGCTACACAAACTGAAATTTTGGATAGAATACAAGAACTGAAGATGAGCTAACATGGAGGCACGACATGAGCTCTACTTTGGTGGAGGGCTTTGGTTTGATGATATGAAGGACCATGCAAAAGTGCAACTCATTTGGATATGCCTAGATTGTTCCTCCTTCACAAAGCTTCTGGCTGGACAGAAACTTTGGAAAATCATAATTAAATAATTACTAGGAAAATGAGGTTGCATTTTGGCATGTGGCAATGATATGGACAAGAAAAGATGTCCAAGGAGTTTGAGGTCAATTGGGCAAAGCAAAATAGCACTTGCTTCACAATGTGCCATTTAGGGCATAATAGGAAATAAATTATTTGAGCATGATGCTGAACATGGCAAATGAAATGTTTTGCCATATTTGATGAAGATATGACCCAAACAATTTATGAGAATTATTTGGGAATTTTGGGAGTGACGGAAATATAGGTTGCTTCACAACCTAGGGCAAATTGAGTTATTCATTTAATAGAAAAGGAATATCCCCAATAAAAAGAATATTGGGATTTGGGCTAGAATGAAAATGATAGGGTCTAGGGTTGGGTTTGGGTATGACAAGCCACTCTGGAAGCAAAGAAGAGTTCTTCTTCAGTTTCCAGACCACGTAGCCACGGAAAAAGAAAACTCAGGCAAAAACCTTAGAAAATCAAAAGAAAAAGGAAGGACCGAAAATGAGGCTATTACAGTATGTGCGGGCGGCATCGTCGACGGTGTTGAAATTCCCGAGGCCTAGGTGCATCCGCGGAACCGGACCTTGGCAGAGAAGCCGCCGGAGGGGCGCGCACGGACGCCGCGGTATCCCCAAGTTTCCCGGCAACGCGGCGGCATGGTGGCGCGGCGGTGGCGAGGCGAGAAAGAGCGGTGAGAGAGCGGTGGCGAGGCATAGAGCAGTGAGAGAGCGGTGGCAAGGCACAGAGCGGTGGGAGGGCGTTGGATTTTATAAAGCACGCCAGACGCCATGCGCCAAAACTAGCGCACGCCCGGCCGCTTTTTCTCGCGCGCGCGATATCCTTTCCGACGTCCCTGGTATCTCTACTCTATTCTCTACTGTTATATTAATTTTATATTTAATATTTATCACTACTTCTCTATGCTCTACTTTTTTTCTTTCAAAAAACAGATATGGTGATGATGGTGTGCCTGCCATCCTGCAATATAGGCCAGCTGATTTATATCCGACGGATAGGAAGGAAACTATGGCAATTTTGCAAAAAGATACCCACACCCCTCTCCCTATTTGCAAATAAGTCCTTCCCTTGTTCATCCTTTTCTCCCACAAGATAAACTACTCATACAAATGCATCTTGATGCATGCAATGCATGGGCATCTTGCTAGTTCTAAAAAACTTTCCATAATTTTCCACACTACTGGTTACACATGAAGAACCTACTCAAGCATAACCCGATATAGGTGTGACGCACAATTACAAGCTGATATTCCATTGGACAATGGAGGCTATAACCAATTACTTTTATGGGAATAGTAGCAACCAGGAAATTTGAAGGGTAGGTCTGAACAAAATTGGAACTACACATTTACTGCTAAGTGATTCAATACACACGTTACCAATCAAGGAGGAGAACGATGGTCGCGGCGGCCTCTATGCATCATGGTCGGCAACGGGAGTCAGTTCATTATCAACGACGGCGGTGCTTCTGCGCTTGGCTCAGCATCCAGGAAGCAAATCCGAGACCGTGGAAGATAGTGCCGGGGAAGAGGCTCCGTATACGACGACGACGGTGGACCGTCTCTAGTGCAGCGTACGAGGTCGTCGATGAGGCAGATGCGCTGCGGTGGACGAGTGCACTGATGTAGATGGGGAGGAGCACGAAGGCTGCAATGCCGTGGAGAAGTCTATTTTGCGGTGGGGATATAAAATGGGGAGTATTCAGGTGTATTACTCTGGGTGCCAGGGTGGCGTTGGCTGGGTAGGGTGAACCTGAAGTTATGAAAACAGCCCCCTACCAAGTGTCATCCGTAGTCCTGTTCCGAAGGCTATGATGGTAACTTCCCACTACTCGAATCAGTGTTGCGGGAGATTTTCCCGCCAACATTAAAATTTTGTGACATTGTACTCCCCCTGTGGCATGCTGGGTGATTGGGCTAAGCAACTAGCGAGTAGTACTAGTAACTACTAGTACTCCCTCTGTTTTTATTAACTCTGCATATTAGGTTTGACCGAAGTTTTACCAAGTTTATAGTAAAATATAAACGTGTACCATAACAAATATGTATGATGTGAAAGTACATTCAATAATGAATCTAATGGTATTTATTTGTTATTGTATATGTTAATATTTTTTGTTATAAACTTTCTGAGAGTTTACAAAACTTGACTTTGACCAATGCTAATACGCGGACTTAAATAAAAACAGAGGGAGTACACATTTGTTTTCTTAGTTTGTAGTGAATTAATCATTTGTTGTAATTGTGAAATAAATATATTAGGCTACTGACTTCGAATATAAGGGTCTATACAATTCACTAGTTACAATCATTGTTGAATTCCAAGATGTATATGAGGTCTATAGTACTTCACAATATGCTCAAACTCACATAATCCCAGTCAAATGAGAATCTAACTGCATTTCATAGTTATTAATTTGTAGGATGCAACAAAACCAACCATAACTCTACATCATCCAATATAAAAGCAACATTTTGAACACATCCCAATGTTTGAATGAAAACGTGTAGAGAGCTTGCGAAGATGGAGCAGATACGGCGGGAAAGATTGTACGTATGTGGACGAGAGAGTAGGAGACAAACCTAACAAGACAGAGAGAGACATAGAGAGAGAGAAAGAGAGAGGAAGATGTTTGGTCTGTGAGAAAGATGGAGACATGTAATATACGTGAGATGCGTGTGCATCCTAATTCTGTACACGTGGAAGGAGAAGAGACAACAGGTTTGATGAGAGAGCTAGAAAACATGGACGAGAGGGGAAGGATCTCGTGGGTTGAGGAATTGATAATTTCGAGCGGGGGAGAGAGGGATTGGTAATTTTGTGCGGGAGGGAGAGGGGGGGAGGAGTCAGTCAGCCGTCGTCACATCATCCTGCTTCCAAATGGCCCCGCATTCTCTAGTGCAGTGTGGTCGCCATATTTGATCTCCTTGATGCCCTCTTTGAAGATTGAGGTGTTGTGCATGCTGGGGTGCAGAGAAGCACAAGCGAGAGTGTTCGCCATATAACCTTGGATGGGGATGAATTGTGTGCTCGGGGGGGTGTGTGTCTGTATGCGGTGTGTGTGTGTGTGTGTGTCAGATATTGAGAGAAAACAAACCTATGGAGAGAAATGTGTGTGTATGTGAGGGAAAGCTACATGCTAAACAGGGTTTTCACGAAGAGATTGTGTGTGCGAGATAGAGAGCGATGTGCAAGCCTTGAGGTGGGCAAGGGCCGGGTGAGGGTGCCAAAATGTGTGTGTTGATGCATGTGTTACATGCGATCGTGCGAGGGATAGACGAATCGAGAGAGATGGTTGTAGTGTTACAGATGCTCCTCTCTCTCTCTCACACACACACACACAAGTAAAATAGAAGACCGTTCACTCATGTATACACAACGTATTGGCATTTTTCTATGTCTCACTCATGCATGATCATTTGCACATTCAAACCTCTCTATGTCTCTATCACACGCACAACGTCTCCACATTGTCCTTCAACTACAACACACATATGGACACATACACACGTTCTCTCTTAGTCACACACACAAAATTAGTATTAAAAAAAACTAGGGTGCAACTAAAACGTCCAAATCCAAATAAACACGAACTGGAGCTAAATTCAAATATATGGAAATATTGTAGCGTCAAGAAATTTTCTGGGAAAAAAAGTTGAGTAATATTCGGGGAATGTTTTCACACACACAAAAAGGTTCGGTCGATGTTCTTCGAGCGCGACATGGTGACGCACCGTTCAATCTACCGCGCGGCCGCGGTTCACGCATTTGCACAGGATTCCGTATCGTGGCTATGGTAACTAATATAAGCGCTGCCTCGGTCTAATGTTTGCGTGTACTAGTACGGGTTTCTTTTAAGTTTGACTAACCCTATATAAAACTAAACTAAGCTCCCATACGCGCACTCATCAATATGTCGGCGCTGCCGTTGCGCATGTCGGCGCCCGCCTACTCTGGCCAACAATTTCTCACCCATCACTGCCATGTCGTCGGCATCCCTGTGCCATGAAGCCGAAGGCTCGCCTGCTGACGTCATCTATAGTCCCTCCTCACGATGCCGCCTCACTGTCAAGCATGCGAGCAGCTGGTGGAGCCGCGTCAATGCATGCAGCATAAGAAGAGGAGGACAAGCGCGTGCTCCAGCACGCCGGCGAGGAGGAACTATCGTGTCATTGTTGTCTCTGCTTGCGCGGAGGAGGCACGCATGGTGGCTGTCGCGGCGGAAGCCGATCGCGCCCGTGCCGAGCCCACAAACTGGGTGTGGACACAGAATCTACCTTCGAGACCTTGAATGCCACGTGGATCCTACAATCTCAAGGAGCAATTTGGGTCAGTCAACTTTTGTGAGCCGTTGGATGCAACATGGATGGCTAGAAGGGCTTCTTCAACCTCCGAAACTGATGCACAATTCATCTTCTTAGCCCGCCACACGCCTAACTGCCAGCCGCCGCCGCCCCACCGTCCCCTGAACCGCCTGCCCCTGCCGTGCTGCCCCCACCCCTGCACGATCCATTTTTTCGGGTGAACTGCATTCCACACCCAACACTCATAAGATAGATCATGGGGACCCTGCCACCCTAATATAGATACTGGGGTAGCTTCTCTGTCGTCTTCTTCCTTCGCTCCGTCGAACTTCTTTCACAAATAGACTGAACCAAATTATACTACTAGTATGAACGTATTAAGTACAGTAGGAACACGAAGATATGAGCAGTAGTACCAACTGCAATAAGAACAGTAGAAAGACATAGTACTAGTACTACTGTACGTACTAAAGATTTCAAATAACGAGAAAGTACATAAAGTTCAAATAACGAGAAAGAACATGAACATATTCTGTTGGGGGCTCAGCACAACACACCCCTGAAATAAAACTAAGCAACTAGTCCGCTTGACACTACAGTGGAACATGCATGAGCGATGGCACTGTCACCTTACTCGGAGTCCGAGTCCATGTCCTCGGCTTCGTCCTCGACCCTCTTCCTCTTCCTCCTCGCCGACGCTTCTTTGCTTGAACCGGAAACTGCGCTCTACTTCTTCATCCAACCCTTGTAGATATTCAAACAAAGGTAGGCATCCAATGCTGCGTACAGGATGTGATCTTCATCTAATGTCTTCGACTCCCATGCATGATGGAACTCGTGGAGAGCTTTCTTCAGTTTAGTGTACGAAGGATCAATCATGGCTGCTGCCAGGGTCAGGATTGAAGGCTGAGAGGTGGACATCAGGCATGCCTTCTGGAGATTGGGGCTGGCCTACAACGGGGCCTGTCCGACCCAGAACATCCCTACCATCCCTACCATGCCTTCTGGAGAAGTTGAACTAGTGTAATGTGGAAGGACCGGACGACTGGGAGCGAACTGTTGTAAGGTACTCTACTAGTAGAAGACGGGGACGAGTAGGGTGTGCGAACGGCATGGGGTTGTTGGCTTGCCCGGTGGATAAACGGATGCAAGTGACCAAAGAGTGCTCGAGTACTATGCGGGACCAACTAGATGTCATGTCTACTAGACCCATATCGTGGGCCTGACGATATAGCTTTTGCCTATTCGCACGCCATGCCGGTGCGTGGATGTAAGTTCACTTAATTCTGTCAACCGTCGCACCTCCCATGACCTTCGCCTTCCTCGCGCGGTCACTCCCTTTGAGACTTCGACCGGCTATAAATGAGCAATTTTTTTGCCTACTCCGCATGCATGATACTACCTCTGGTCCTTTTTATTTCCGTCAACCGTTTCAAAGTGTTTGACCAAATTTATACTAAAAATATCAATATCTACAATTCTGATTATAATGAGTATAATAACTATGTTTTATAATGAGTATAAAAACATTGATTTGACATTGTGCATGTTTATACATTTTTCTATAAGTTTGGTCAAAGTAGAGGTATGTTGACTTCAGACAAAACTTAAATGCACAATGTAGACTAGTTCCTCCGTCCAGGCGCGTGCCCTGTCCTATCTGGTCATCATAACAAGGTTAGCTATTAGATTACTACTACCTCCCTTCTAATTTAAAGGGCTCGATTCAAAAATTTCACCTACTCTTACCAAGATAGAGCTGGTGGAATAGTTTTTGTAGTCTACAAAAGTACTCAACTAAAGTTGTCGTTCTTCATAAAAAATGTGTTTACCAATGCATTATCACATTGCATGCATGCATGAACACTAGTTACTCTACCCCCTCCCTTCTTTAATTCTTTGCCACATCAGCATGTTTGCCATTCCCGTGTGCATGATACCAGCTAAGATACCACCATTATGGCCAGCCTTAATCATCGCATGCAATGATTTAGTGCACCTTGAAATATGAACATTTGTGGGGCGTGTATGTCTTTTAGGAATTGAGACCATACCTAGCCCAACATGCAATATGACTTAATATGCACCGTTCCACATACCCGTAGGAGGCCCGTTCGTCTCCAAATCTTTTCCTCTCCATGTGTGAAAACAATATGCCTGCTAGACTCTTCTTCTCCCTCCGGCGATCCCACCACTCCACCCCGTGTGGAAAAAAATCTACATGCATGACTCTCCTCCCCCCACGCTCGTCCAATCCGTTGTGACCAGCAATATTTCCACCCCTTCCCTCCCCGTAATTTACTACAACAAATATGCCCATGTAGCTATTTCCATGCAACATATCTTACGGGATGCTGCTTCAGTTACTTAACTGGAGGTGCATTGGGTCACTGACATATGGGCCCAACAAGGGTTTGGCCCACATGTCAGTGATGCAACTGGACCTGCAGTTAAGTCAGTGCAGCTCAGTCCATATCTTACGTAGGTGTGCCATTGTTCGCTATAAATACTGCGCCTCCCACGGCATTTGGAAGAACGCTCACGTTCATCGCTATCTCCTCCCCCTCCCTCTCACGTTGACCACCATGGCATCGCCCCTCCCAAGCCCTAGGCACCCCTCGCTGCACCGCGCGGACGGTCACACATCACCGTTCCATTCCTTGCCGCCACTAGTCGAGGAGTATGCGTCGGCTTTCCACTCCTTGCCGCGGTGCGTCGAGGTGGACGCGTCGGCATTCCCAATCTTGCCAGCATGCGCGTCGACAATGCGTCGGCTTCTCGCTACGAGGAGAACGCCGCGCCTCCCGCCGTGCCCCCCAACCTTGAGGAGCTTTGGAAAGATATGGATGTCGCCTTGTGGGAGGCTTTGCCTCCAGCAGAGCACGCCAAAATAAAGGCGGAGAATAAGGCCGAGGAAGAGAAGCGTGCCGCAGGGCAAGCTTCCTAACAGGTCTATGTCGCATCCGAGAGAGTCAGGCAATTGGTTGATTGCCAGAAGGCTTGTGCGAGGGCCGTGAGGGTGGCAGAGGACGCCTGTGCCAAAGCCCTAAGTGCAGTCTGGCCCAAGCGCCTCATCTACGCTTGGTGGTACATGGACCGGGTGCATGCTTCCAGCAAGGAGGAGTACCTATTGGCACCAGATCACCACACAGGTGAGATCGCGCTCGCCCGCTGGCAAGCCGCCAATCAGCACCTCCCGAGTTGCGAGGCTGAGGAAGAGGCGTTGTGTCGGCGCGCTGGGAAACGGCCGCGCACCAGGGCACTCGCGGCGCGCCGCAAGCGCTCCTGCGAGCGCCTGGCTTTTAGTAGGAGTATAATTTAGTTTCGTAAGGCGATCTCATTAGTTTTGGAACGCAAATGATAAATCCTAAATGTTCGGGAATTATTAGAATCCTTAATTAAGTATGTAAAAGGGAAAGTTTGGAAACCTTGTGTTCCGTACGCATTTTGTAAGTACGTGAATATAGCACAAACTTTACTATATACTATCGCACTACATGTCTCTCTCTATATATGCTTGCAGACTGTGCTACTCCCTCCGTCCAGGTGAATAAGTCATCTTTGTTGTGCACCGTGACCAAGAAGGAGGGAATACTTATACACCTAGACGGAGGGAGTACTACAATTACTTATGTACGTGCAAATGCACGTTTTAACATTACGATGCGGTTTTTGTAAAAGTAGAAAAACAACACTAGTCAAGCTTGTGAAACGATTCAATGCAAAACAAATGCAAAAAATGCTCGTTTGATTGTTTAATTTTAGCTTCCTTCTATGTGGTTATTTCTTTGTCGTACTTTGTATGGAGTATCTCACTGGTCAGAAAGGCATGCAAATTCCCAAACCTCTTCCTACACCCTGTATCGAACTTTTTGCCTAACAAGTTCTGTCGTGCAATTGGAATTCCAACTTGAGTACTACTACTAGTAGGAGAACCAGGGGCTAGTTTCTTTAGGCTTCTAGATTAGTAATCCTATTACTACTACCTCCGTCCTGGTTTACTGGTCCCCATTGTAATCTGTGTCACATTTTGATCATAAATTTAACTATTGAAACGTTTGTGCATGTCACATGCACAAACATTTTATCAGTTAAATCTTTGGTCAAAATTTAGTACAAATTACAATGGTGACGAATAAACCAGGACAGAGGTACTAGTAGTAGTTTAGAAGCCCAAATAAATGAGCGAGGTGCCTTAATGTTACTCTCCACTGTTACTAGTCTTATGGGAAAAGCTGGGGAAGAGACAACTTATTTTTTAAGCCGCCAAAAGAACTGGCCCTAGGAGTAGTAGCTAGGGATACTAGGAGTTGTAGCTTGAGATCGAGTGTGTGAGATGAACCGGAGAAAGTAAATGCAGGGGGATGTGATGGTTGCTTGTCCGTTTAGTTTACAAGGCCACTTATTACTGGGAGTGGTTCGGTTTTGTGATATGACGGCTTTACTGCCGCGCGACGAGCGGGGTGAGTCTCCCGTGCAGCGCCGCCCTCTATACTATTACTACATCGGTCGTGGTTTATTAGTCCCCCATTGAATTTGACTAAAGATTTAACTGAGAAAATGTTAGTGCATGTCAACAAAAACTATATCGTTGGATTCGTATTTGAACATAGTTTTCGATGATGTAATTTTAGGTGACATGCATCAGCAATTATCGTACTATATGTAACGTTAGTTCAATTTTTGGTTGTACTAATCTATAGTAAGGTGCCCGTGTGTTGCATGGAAGAGTGGAATGCATTGATCGGGGAGTTGTTTATTTCTGATAAAGGATGTGGGGGTCATCTCATGTGTAACTCGTATCGATAGGTTTCTCGGATATTATTCCATCTCTAGAGCTCACAAACATCCGAGTGAAATAGATAAAAAATATCATTTGCAAACAAAAGTGTTCAACTATTCAACCTGCATCCAAAACTCGTGAAGAAATAACACTGATTGTGCTTTGCAAGAAATGATCTTTAAGAATTAGTTTTTGAGTATCGATTGTTATACATGTTGGCTACAAATGACACGGCACTTTCTTATAGTCAACAGTTGGCTATACTATTAAGTATTGACCATGCCCTTATACACCTAGATGGAGGGATTAAATAAGATGACTTGGAAGGGGGAAGAGGAGATGTAAGAAATGGTTCATCGTAAGTCTTTCACCAGTACTGTAGTAAAAATTCATACCTGGAAGATTCTAGACTGAACCACAAATGGATACACTTTCATTCATGCATGATACTCCAATAGAGCAAGATCATGCATGGAAGTATCCACATGCTGAGACAGCGGATTACATTGAGCGAAGACTAATGATCTACATTTATCATGGTAATGCATATGTCCAGGTGAACCTCCTTGGAGTCCCCATGCACCACGTTGGGGGGGAAATCATACAATGCGTCTTCCATGTCCACATTGGCAGGAACGTCCCAGCACGACACAGTCCTAGTCAGCATGATGGAGTCGGTGTCACCGCCCACGTACCTCTGAGGGGTAATAACAGTAAGCACGCATCCATACATTGGCCTCATGTTAGTGTCAACGTCAGCGACGACGCCCCTGACGCACACTACAGAGACGGGGCGGCAGCCTGCACGGGCCTCGCTGGTGCCCATGATCAAGAGGAAGATGCTGTTGTCCTCCTCTGAGACTAGCAGGCGGCGGTGATCCTCCAGCGACTCTGGCACGCTGAACAAGTAGCTCATCTCGTACTTGATTTTCTTTGCCAAGGGCCAGTAGTGACCGACGCATGCATCCGTGAGGTGATGCATGATGTCCGCCGGTGAGCCCCAAAATGGCATCAGGCACTCATAGCAGTAGACGAAGGGCTCCTTGGAGGCATCAATCAGGCCGTCCCTGAAATGGGAGTGGCTGTAGGGGACATTGCACCAGTTGAATATATGAGAAAGTTACTATGAGATTTAATCCGAATAAGCACAAAATAAATCATGACGGCTATAACAGAGATTAAACTAATCATTTGGACTAGCATAGTAGATGAACAGATAGAATCTAGGATACAGAGTAGAAACATGAATTCTACCACGATTTCGAACCGGAAGGACAGAAACACATACGGTGCAACGGGAGAAGCACCATTGGCGTTGAGGTTGTCGCCCATGTCGTTGAGGAAGAGGTTGCCAAGGTCGGGGAACAAATTGTCGTCGGTGAAGTCGTCGCTACCAGCAGTCGTGAGAATGTGCTCCCCTAATTTCAATAGCGCCCGCCGAATGGAGCGCAGGAGGGAGTGGCTGTAGTGGACGTTGCGGTCGCCGAATGGAGCGTAGGAGTAGCACACGAAGTAGTAGATGGTGCTCCTCCCTAAGTCCCTATCTCTACTCTTATCTCTATCTCTACTACTCTTCTTTGTTTTTTATAACAAATCAAATCGTACTGCGCCATCCGCTGCACGCCCAGCTGAACACGCCTCCTCGCCTCCATCATCACCAACTGAGTCTTTTATAGGAGTAGGAGTAGAGAAAAAACCGAGTTGGTGATGATGGTGTGCCTGTCATCTTATAATATAGACTATCCGATCTATATCTCATGGATAGAAAGCAAACTATGACAATTTTACAAAAGATACCCGCACCTCTCTCCACATTTACAGATAAGGCCTTGACTCATTCATCCTTATCTCCCACAACCTCATTGCTAAGCAATTAAAAAAGGAAGTCTCTGGAACAATCTGGCATGGTGGCCGCTGCTGCCGCCGTCCATCCCCATGCCTCCGCCCAGTCCGACCACCAGTCACCACCACGCCCCACTCCTCCTCACCTGATCTATCATCTTTCTCGAGATATCATTTTTTAGATGAAATGGTCAAGATACCATTTTCTGATAAAATTCTCGAGATATCATTAGTTTTTACACATGGGATTACTCCTCCATGGGTCAATCACAACAGGTGTTTTGTAAAAAGATGCATCTTGATGTTCCGTGCAATGCACGGGCACCTTGCTAATTTTTTTGCATATAATTCCAAACACCATGTAGATACGGTCTTTGACCATTTTACAACTATGTTAGTATCATTGTTAGTGGTCATACGTGCAAGTTATAGCCCTGTGTGTTTTAACCTTTTTAGTAATGATATTTGGCGATTGTTCGCCATGAGCTCAATCCTGGCGAATCCCACGTAACCGTCAGATTTCCATCTGACGGTGGACTATTTTTAAGCCCTAGTATTTGAAAAAACCGTCACCCTTACACACGTACTGTAACTGCGTCGCGGGCGTTTGCAACTGCCATGTCTCCCAGCGAACATTTGCTGGGGATTGGAGTTAGCACCGATGGCGGTTCATAGTCGTTCCATGCTCGGGCATTGAAGTTTGTAGCTTATTTAGATTAGAATATATTACTCCACCAGTGCTAGTTGTAGAGAAGAGTCCTACTCCACTACTACTCTACTCAAGCAAGTTAGGGCATAGTAGTAGGTACTGTGATCACTCAAGCAAGTTGTCTGGCATCATATGGCCCTACGCTGCTGGTATGTGTCTCGTAAGTCAAGCAGCATGCTGTAATCATCATCACCTGTCCACTTCCCACAACACATATTTGATTCTCCATCTTTGTCTGCACATAATCTTGTCCAATCTTCCAACCCCGCTAAGGCGCATCCCCCCAGTCCGAAACCCAAGGACTAACAATGGCAGAATCAAGCAGCATCCGCCTAAAGAGTGGCTGGAATTCGCTCCCCACATAGGTAATCAAGCTCATAGTTTCGTGTGTGGACAATCTCAGTTCCATGCCTCTTCACCGCGTGCTCATTGGGGCTGTACCATTTACTCAAAGCCCTCAGGCCGGAGCTTTTTAAGCCAGATCCTTGCTTCGCCGATGCCGCCTGATCTTCAGAAACGACGTGTCATGCAGCATAACGATCATAGGGTGGCGAGCATCAACCCCCTTGACTATGATCCGATCCCCGTCACCCTCAACTACATTAATGATATGTACCAGGTCGGCATGAACACGTCTTGCATGGTGCTCGTCAACGGTCGCAGTAGCTGGGTGCTCGTGGAGGTCTACACCCGGCGATTGATCCCCCTTCCTTCGATTAACACTGCACTGCTGTGGCACCGCGGCCTAGAATACTTGCAATCTTATAGTAGCCAACATGATACCAAGTTTGATTTGCTCAAGGTTCTAATCTGCCATGTGCCCACAAGACCTGTGAATTATAAAGACTTCAGGCTAATTGTGTTCTTCAAACGCGGTCTCGCCTATTTGTGAGGTCATTGCGGTAAGTGGATAAATCTGCACGTCCATCATAGGATCATACATCCTCCATGGTTCTCTGATGCCATTGAACGCAAGGGCTTCATTTACGCAGTCGACTCCTTCTATGGCTGGACGTATTGCTAGCCTACTCCAGTCATTTCTACAAACGGCTATTACAGCAGTATGTTACTTTCCTCTGATATCATGATGGCTTGCTTATATTACTGTCAACATTTACTAAAAATATATTCATGCTCATAACATGTTGTTCTTAAGATTGACTACATTAAGAGCCCTTTTTTATTTGACTCCAACTTGATATGATGTTGTCGGCCGCCTGGTGTCCCTACCCTTCCTAATCCCAGAACCTTTCAAAGAAAAGTGGCATGGCAGCTGCAGGTGGTTCCTAGCTCGATCAGACGATGGCGAATGATTGACGATCGTTCGCACGTATCGGACGTGCTGTCTCACAGAATACTATCACAGTAACTGCAAGGTCTTTGAGCAGGATCCCAGCTTCTCTGGGCCTTCAGGAATTTTTGACTGGAGGCAGGAAAGTAGCCTTGGTACACCCTATCTATTTCTCGAACTGAATTATCCGATTAACCAGGAGATCACCGACGACAAGGATCATGATGGTAGTGCGGTTTCGTTCATCAGGAAAAATTGTGTGTAAACAGCGTACCATGCGTCTCTGCATGCACCATACCCTGATATGTGCTGCCATGCTCTATAGTCCAAAGTACGAGAGAGGGTCGCAAGTATCAGACTTTGACCCTCTGGCTGGAGTTTCCCCCATCAGGCACCCATCTGGTTCAAGCCGTTAGCCAGTCTCCACATCTTAATAAATAGTAACATCTAATTGAGCCAGTTAGTTAGATGCGTACACTTGGTGTAGTAGGATCTTTATTTAGGTTGATGCATACACTTGTTCTTTTTTGGTAGCCCTTTTGTAAAGATGGCTGATGTTTGGTTGGAAAAGAGAGTTGCGCCTTTACTCTTCTGGCCTGCTTACTGCTTCTGTTGCACCCCCAGCCCTGGTTGTTGTTGCTGCTGCTGCTGTTTTCAATGTACAATCAGTAGTATATTTTGTCTGTTGGTTGAATAAATGTATTTTTAGAATGACAAACACAATGTTTTGGAAGTCGTTGCACGGTCCGATCCTTTAGTGCCCCGTACCGTACGTAGCGCATACTAATTTTGGTACAGAACACATTTTCCACTTGTTGATAACATGAAACCCACTGATGAAGGCCCAATAGAGGAGCCCAGAATTAACTGGAAGGGAGGCTCTCACATGAATCCGGCCCAGGTACATGCTCATGGTCCCCTAAACATAAATAAGTAAATAAATCCAGCTAAATGCTCATGCAGTCTTTAAATTCATGATTTATTAGGAGGATATTATTTCCTATGATAGTGTCATTACATTCAGTCAATATTATTCTTAGGAAAAGATAGCGACCAGTCTTCTTTCTCCTAGCATTTTCTTCCTGCAACCAGCGGACCCATGCGAATCATAGTCAACGTCGTAAATAGTTTCGGTCCATATTTATTTTTCAATAAGAATGTCCAACCTAGCCCAGCACATTGGCGACATCACTTTATCCTCCGCCTTGGTGCGCTCGCCGCGGTGCTGCCGTCCAGCTCTGTCAACATAGTGAATCGGGAGAGGATTGTAGTTGTGAGAATGACAGTACGGACCCACCAGGTCCACTCCCGAACACAAGTAAGCGCCTCTTTTACTACTTAGGTGCACCCCTCATTTTTACTCTAATCCACCCTGCTGATATCTAGGACCCACATTAGTTTCAACGTATAGTCAATTAACAACAGAATTGCACAACTTTTTTTAGTAGTAATTCGGAGAAGCAGGCTATAAACTAGGTGTGCAGTCTCTATGGCCCATCTAACAACATGACCAGCCCAGCACTTTTTCTATGGGAAAATAGGTAGCCCGGTATCTATTTTTGAAGAATACCCAAGCTAGGCCTATTTGTTTTCTATGACTTATTGGGATGCAAATCTTTCAAGACAAGGAAGGATGCATTCCGGCCTGGCCAAAGAGTATGGTCAGTGTGTGTTAAAAGCAATATCAAAGGGGTTGAAAATTCCAAAAAATTTATAGCAAATGGGTAAGTAGTTTCTTTTTTTGTTTTTGTTCTTCACTGATATTTTATACTCCTCCGTCCCAAAAATATTGTCTTTGATTAGTCTAGATACGGATGTATGTAATACCAAAACGTGACTTGATACATCCGTATTTAGACAAATCTAAGACAAGAATTTTGGGACGGAGGGAGTATTTGATTTGATTTAACACGACATAGTACTAATTTATTTTTAAATTTTTTTAGTATGGCTATTAATTTTTGGAAAAAGAATATTTTATTCCCCAGCAAAAATTTGTGAATTTTCAAAATTTCGCACATATTTAGTTTGATTTTTAACCCTGGTACTGACCAAAAAATGGGCGGCAATTCTAAAAATGGAAAATGAGCTGCAATAAATTCCATATGAATTAGAAAATGAGAAAAATTATAAAAATAATAGCAACTAGGCTATACACGCCATAGATTTCGAGGCTGACTTGTTTACGCAAGGCTTTGTCAGTCAACACACGATTCTAGCAGCAGTGACTGTTGGATGTCCATCCAACGGCCGACGTGCTTCTTCAATCTCTGATCTTCCTGCCCTAGCCGCCTAAACTAGCGCAGGCAAGAGTGCCTGCTCCCTCCTCTTGTGGCCCGCTGTGATGCCGCGCAGGCTTCACTGGCCCACCCTACTCCCTCCACTGGCCTGGCTGCACGCAATCAACTGCCTCCTTAGTATGCGAAAAACGATTCCTCCCACTGACATCTGGGGCGCACCAGTTGGGAGGTTGACCTGTGGGCCTACTAAGTTGACGCGTACGCAGGGCTTGTCAACTTAGTCAACAAACGATTCTAGTAGCAGTGACCATTGGATTTGAATCGAATGGTCCTGCTGCTTCTTCAATCGCTGCTCTTCTGGCACCAGCCTCCCAAACCAATGCCGGTGAGACTGCCTGCTCTTGCCTCCAGTGGCCGGTTGTGCTGCCGTTGAGGCCTCACCGCCCCTGCTACTCCCACTACTAGCTAGGCCCGGTGGCGACGATAGCATCACACCACAACCGAAACAATGAACCATTGTACTCCTCTCCGTGTGTCACCCACTGCCGCGTCTTCCCCGGATCCGCGTCGTCCCCTTCCTAGGCCTCATGTCGTCCACCACCCTAGTGCTCTCGCCACGGCGTGGTCAATGTGGTCAAAGACCAACATGTTGGAAATATTCCCTAGAGGCAATAGCAAAATGGTTATTATTATATTTCCTTGTTCATGATAATTGTCTATTGTTCATGCTATAATTGTTTTAACTGGAAATAGTAATACATGTGTGAATACATAGACCACAACATGTCCCTAGTGAGCCTCTAGTTGACTAGCTCGTTGATCAATAGATGGTTATGGTTTCCTGACCATGGACATTGGATGTCATTGATAACGGGATCACATCATTAGGAGAATGATGTGATGGACAAGACCCAATCCTAAGCATAGCACAAGATTGTGTAGTTCGTTTGCTAAAAGCTTTTCTAATGTCAAGTATCATTTCCTTAGACCATGAGATTGTGCAACTCCCGGATACTGTAGGAATGCTTTGGGTGTGCCAAATGTCACAATGTAACTGGGTGACTATAAAGGTGCACTACGGGTATCTCCGAAAGTGTCTGTTGGGTTGGCACGAATCGAGACTGGGATTTGTCACTCCGTGTGACGGAGAGGTATCTCTGGGCCCACTTGGTAATGCATCATCATAATGAGCTCAATGTTATTAAGTAGTTAGTCATGGGATCATGCATTATGGAACGAGTAATGTGACTTGCCGGTAACAACATTGAACGAGGTATTGGGATATTGACGATCAAATCTCGGGCAAGTAACGTACCAATTGACAAAGGGAATTGTATACGGGATTGCTTGAATCCTTGACATCGTGGTTCATCCGATGAGATCATCGTGGAACATGTGGGAGCCAACATGGGTATCCATATCTCGCTTTTGGTTATTGGCCAGAGAGCTGTCTCGGTCATGTCTGCGTGATTTCCGAACCCGTAGGGTCTACACACTTAAGGTTTAGTGACGCTAGAGTTGTTATGGGAATTAGTGTGCAGTTACCGATTGTTGTTCGGAGTCCCGAATGAGATCCCGGACGTCACGAGGAGTTCCGGAATGGTCCGGAGGTAAAGATTATATATGGGAAGTCCTATTTTGGCCACTAGAAAATGTTTGGGATTTTTCGGTATTGTACCGGGAAGGTTCTAGAAGGTTCCGGAGTGGAGCCCACTTGCGTGGGGGGACCCACATGAACGTGGGTAGTGGGGGCAAGGCCCCACACCCCTGGTCAAGGCGCACCAAGATCCCCCCTTAGAAGTAATAAGATCATATCCCGAAGGGATAAGATCAAGATCCCTAAAAAGGGGGGAGAACAATCGGTGGGGAAGGAAATGATGGGATTTCTTTCCTCCCACCTTTGCCAACGCCCCAATGGACTTGGAGGGAAAGAAACCAGCCCCCTCCACCCCTATATATAGTAGGGAGGCGCATGGGAGCTTCATCCCTTGCCCCTGGCGCAGCCCTCCCCCTCTCCAACACCTCCTCCTTTGTAGATGTGCTTGGCGAAGATCTGCCGGAGA
The DNA here is from genome assembly GCF_018294505.1 of Triticum aestivum. NCBI lineage: Eukaryota > Viridiplantae > Streptophyta > Magnoliopsida > Poales > Poaceae > Triticum > Triticum aestivum. Next base: position 305,963,571 of record NC_057801.1, read on the forward strand.
ACTGCAAGCTCCACCACCACGCCGTCGTGCTTCCGGAACTCTCCCTCAACTTCTCCTCTCCCCTTGCTGGATCAAGAAGGAGGAGACGTCCCCGGGATATACGTGTGTTGAACGCGGTGGCGCCATTGTTCATCGCTTAGATCGGAATCAACCGCGATCTGAATCACTACGAGTACGACTCCTTCACCCGTGTTCTTGTAACGCTTCCGCATCGCAATCTTCAAGGGTATGAAGATGCACTCCCCTCTCTCTCGTTGCTAGTATCTCCATAGATTGATCTTGGTGATGCGTAGAAAATTTTGAATTATTTCTACGTTCCCCAACAGTGGTATCAGAGCCAGGTTTATTGCGTAGATTCTATGCATGAGTAGAACACAAGTAGTTGTGGGCATTGGTTTGTTCAATTTGCTTACCGATACTAGTCCTATCTTGATTCGGCGGCATTGTGGGATGAAGGTGGCTAGCGGGTGCCAGTCTCTCCGAGACAGGTTCCACCAACTGACATGCACTTGTTGCATAAAGGTGGCTAGCGGGTGCCAGTCTCTCCGACTTTAGTCGGATCGGATTCGATGAAAAGGGTCCTTATGAAGGGTAAATAGCAATTGGCATATCACCGTTGTGGATTTTGCGTAGGTAAGAAACGTTCTTGCTAGAAACCCATAGCAGCCACATAAAACATTCAACAACAATTAGAGGACGTCTAACTTGTTTTTGCAGGGTATGCTATGTGATGTGATATGGCCAAAAGAATGTGATGAATGATATACGTGATGTATGAGATTGATCATGTTCTTGTAATAGGAATCACGACTTGCATGTCGATGAGTATGACAACCGGCAGGAGCCATAGGAGTTGTCTTAATTTATTGTATGACATGCGTGTCATTGATTAACGCCATGTAATTACTTTACTTTATTGCTAAATCATTAGCCATAGTAGTAGAAGTAATAGTTGGCGAGACAACTTCATGAAGACACGATGATGGAGATCATGATGATGGAGATCATGGTGTCATGCCGGTGATGAAGGTGATCATGCCGTGCCTCAAGATGGAGATCAACGGCGCAAGATGATATTGACCATACCATGTCACTTTATGATTTGCATGTGATGTTTGTCATGTCTACATCTTATTTGTTTAGAATGACGATAGCATAAATAATATGATCCCTCACTAAAATTTCAAGAAAGTGTTCCCCCTAACTGTGCACCATTGCGAAAGTTCGTTGTTTCGAAGCACCCCGTGATGATCGGGTGTGATAGATTCTAACGTTCACATAAAACGGGTGTAAGCCAGATTTACACATGCGAAACACTTAGGTTGACTTGACAAGCCTAGCATGTACAGACATGGCCTCGGAACACAAGAGACCGAAAGGTCGAACATGAGTCGTATAGTAGATATGATCAACATGGAGATGTTTACCGATGATGACTAGTCCGTCTCACGTGATGATCGGACACGACCTAGTTGACTCGGATCATGTATCACTTAGATGACTAGAGGGATGTCTATCTGAGTGGGAGTTCATTAGATGAACTTAATTATCATGAACATAGTTAAAAGGACTTTGCAAATTATGTCGTAGCTTACTCTTTAGTTCTACTATTTAAGATATCTTCCTAGAGAAATTTTAGTTAAAAGTTGACAGTAGCGATTATGTGGACTGGGTCCGTATTCTGAGGATTGTCCTTAATGCACCGCTTGGTGTGCCAAACCTCGAACTTCGTCTGTGGATGTTGCGAACATCTGACATACACGTTTTGATGACTACGTGATAGTTTAGAAATGTTAAACGGTTTAGAATTGAGGCACAAAAGACGATTATTGAAACGTCGCGGAACATATGAGATGTTCCAAGGGCTGAAATTGGGATTTCAGGCTAGTGCCCATGTCAAGAGGTATGAGACCTCTGACGAGTTTCTTGGCCTACAAACTAAGGGAGAAAAGCTCAATCGTTGAGCATGTGCTCAGATTGTCTGAGTACTACAATCACTTGAATCGAGTGGGAGTTAGTCTTCTAGATGAGACACTGATGGTTCTCCAAAGTCACTACCACCAAGCTACTAGAGCTTCGTGCTGAACTATAACATATCACGGATAGACATGATGATCCTTGAGAAATTCGCGATGTTTGACATCGTGAAAGTAGAAATCAAGTAGGAGCATCAATTTTTGATGGTTAGTGAAACCACTAGTTTCAAGAAGGGCAAGGGAAAGAAGGGATACTTCATGAAATGGTAAATCAATTGCTGCTCTAGTGAAGAAACCCAAGCTTGAACCCAAACCCGAGACTAAGTGCTTCTGTAATGAGGGGAACGGTCACTGAAGCATAACTACCCTAGATACTTGGTAGATGAGAAGGCTGGCAAGGTTGACAGAAGTATATTGGATATACAATATATTAATGTGTATTTTACTAGTACTCCTAGTAGCACCAGGTTATTAGATACCGGTTCGGTTGCTAAGTGTTAGTAACTCGAAATAAAAGATCTACGGAATAAACGGAGACTAGCTAAAGGTTGATATGATCAAGCATCACATGCTCCCTCTACCTTCGAGATTGGTGTTAAACCTAAATAATTGTTATTTGGTGTTTGCGTTAAGCATAGACATGATTGGATTATGTTTATCGCAATACGGTTATTCATTTAAGGAGAATAATGGTTACTCTATTTATTTGAATAATACTTTCAATGGTCTTGCACCTAAATGAATGGTTTATTGAATCTCGATCATAGTGATACACATGTTCATGCCAAAAGATATAAGATAGTAATGATAGTACCACATACTTGTGGCACTGTTGTTTGAGTCATATTGGTATAAAACGCATGAAGAAGCTCCATGTTGATGGATCTTTGGACTCGCTCGTTTTTGTAAAGATTGAGACATGCAAACCATGTCTATTGGTACATGTGCATGAAGAAACTCCATACAGATGGATCGTTTGGACTCACTTGATTTTGAATCACTTGAGATATGCAAGTCATACCACATGGGCAAGATGACTGAAAGGCCTCGTTTTCAGTAAGATGGAACAACAAATTGACTTTTTGGAAGTAATACATTTTACTGTGTGCAGTCCAATGAGTGCTGCGGCACGCAGTGAATATCGTTACGCTCTTACTTCACAGATGATTTGAGTAGATTCTAAGTATATTTACTTGATGAAACATAAGTCTGAATTATTGAAAGGTTCAAGCAATTTCAGAGTGAAGTTGAAGATCATCGTGGCAAGAAGATAAAATGTCTATGATATGATCATAGAGATGAATATCTGAGTTATGAGTTTGGTACACAATTAAGACCTTGTGGAAATTGTTTCACAACTAATACCGCCTGGAACACCATAATGTGATGGTGTGTCCGAACATCATAGCTGCACCCTATTGGATATGGTGCATACCATGATGTCTCTTATCGAATTACCACTATCGTTTATAGGTTAGGCATTAAAGACAACCGCATTCACTTTAAATAGGGCAACACGCAATTCCATTAAGATGACACCATATGAACTATGGTTTAGAGAAACCTAAGCTATCATTTCTTATAAAGTTTGGGGCTGCGACGCTTATGTTAAAAGTTTTGCCTGATAAGCTTGAACCCAAAGCGGATAAAATGCATCTTCATAGGACACCCAAGACAGTTGGGTATACCTCCTAATTCAGATCCCGAAGCAAAAGTGATTGTTTCCAGAAACGGGTCCTTTCTCGAGGAAAAGTTTCTATCGAAAGAATTGAGTGGGAGGATGGTGGAGACTTGATGAGGTTATTGAACCATCACTTCAACTAGTGTGTAGCAGGGCACGGGAAGTTGTTCCTATGGCGCCTACACCAATTGAAGTGGAAGCTGATGATAGTAATCATGAAACTTCAGATCAAGTCACTACCAAACCTCGTAGGTCGACAAGGATGCGTACTACTTCAGAGTGGTACATAATCATGTCTTAGAAGTGATGTTGCTAGACAACAATGAACCTACAAGTTATGGAGAAGCGATGGTGGGCCTGGATTTCGACGAATGGCTTGAGGCCATAAAATCCGAGAGAGGATCCATGTATGAAAACAAAGTATAGACTTTGGAAGAACTACTCGATGGTTTTAAGGCTGTTGAGTACATATGGATTTTGAAAAGGAAGACAGACAATGATGGTAAGTGTCACCATTAAGAAAGCTCGACTTGTCGCTAAGATGTTTTCCGACAAGTTCAAGGAGTTGACTATGATAAGACTTTCTCACTCGTAGCGATGCTAAGAGTCTGTTGGAATTATATTAGCAGTTACTGCATTATTTATGAATTCTTGCAGATAGGATGTCAAAACATTGTTTCCTCGACGATTTTCTTGAGGAAAGGTTATATGTGATGCAACCAGAAGGTTTTGTCAATCCTGAAAAATGCTAAAAAGTATGCAAAACTCGAGTAATCCTTCTAAGGACTGGAGTAAGCATCTCGGAGATGGAATATACGCTTTGATGAGATGATCAAAGATTTTGGGTTTATATAAAGTTTATGAGAAACTTGTATTTCCAAAGAAGTGAGAGGGAGCACTATAGCATTTCTGATGAGTATATGTTGTTGACATATTGTTGATCGGAAATGATGTAGAATTTCTGGAAAGCATATAGGGTTATTTGAAAAGTGTTTTTCAACGGAAACCCTGGATTAATCTACTTGAACATTGAGCATCAAGATCTATAAGGATAGATCAAAATCGCTTGATAGTACTTTCAAATGAATACGCACCGTGACAAGATTTTGAAGGAGTTCAAAATAGGCCGGCAAAGAAGGAGTTCTTGGTTGTGTTATAAGGTGTGAGTATTCAGTAAGACTCAAGACCTGACCATGGCAGAAGAGAGAGAAAGGATGAAGGTCGTCCCCTATGCTTTAGACGTAGGCTCCACAATATGCTATGTTGTGTACCGCACCTGAAGTGTGCCTTGCCATGAGTCAGTCAAGGGGTATAAGTGTGATCCAGGAATGCATCACAACACAGCGGTCAAGGTTATCCTTAGTAACTAGTGGACTAAGGAATTTTCTCGATAATGGAGGTGGTAAAAGAGTTCATCGTAAAGGGTTACGCAGATACAAACTTTGGCACTAATCCGGATGACTCTGAGTAGTAAAACGTATTCGTATAGTAGAGCAGTTATTTGGAATAGTTCCAAATAGCGCATGGTAGCTACATCTAGGAGATGACATAGAGATTTGTAAAGCACACACGGATCTGAAAGATTCTGACCCGTTGACTAATAACCTCTCTCACAAGCGATATATGATCAAACCCAATGGGTGTTGGATTCATTACAATCACATAGTGATGTGAACTAGATTATTGACTCTAGTGCAAGTGGGAGACTGTTGGAAATATGCCCTAGAGGCAATAATAAAATGATTATTATTATATTTCCTTGTTCATGATAATTGTTTATTGTTCATGCTATAATTGTATTAACTGGAAACCGTAATACATGTGTGAATACATAGACCACAACATGTCCCTAGTGAGCCTCTAGTTGACTAGCTCGTTGATCAATAGATGGTTATGGTTTCCTGACCATGGACATTGGATGTCATTGATAACGGGATCACATCATCAGGAGAATGATGTGATGGAGAAGACCCAATCCTAAGCATAGCACAAGATCGTGTAGTTCGTTTGCTAAAAGCTTTTCTAATGTCAAGTATCATTTCCTTAGACCATGAGATTGTGCAACTCCCGGATACCATAGGAATGCTTTGGGTGTGCCAAATGTCACAACATAACTGGGTGACTATAAAGGTGCACTACGGGTATCTCCGAAAGTGTCTGTTGGGTTGGCAAGAATCGAGACTGGGATTTGTCACTCCGTGTGACGGAGAGGTATCTCTGGGCCCACTCGGTAATGCATCATCATAATGAGCTCAATGTTACTAAGTAGTTAGTCATGGGATCATGCATTACGGAACAAGTAATATGACTTGCCGGTAACGAGATTGAACAAGGTATTGGGATACCGACGATCGAATCTCGGGCAAGTAACGTACCAATTGACAGAGGGAATTTTATATGGGATTGCTTGAATCCATGACATTGTGGTTCATCCGATGAGTTAATCGTGGAACATGTGGGAGCCAACACGGGTATCCAGATCCCGCTGTTGGTTATTGCCCAGAGAGCTATCTCGCTCATGTCTGCATGATTCCTGAACCCGTAGGGTCTACACACTTAAGGTTCAGTGACGCTAGAGTTGTTATGGGAATTAGTGTGCAGTTACCGAATGTTGTTCGGAGTCCCGGATGAGATCCCGGACGACCCGAGTAGTTTCGGAATGGTCCGGAGGTAAAGATTTATATATGGGAAGTCCTATTTCGGCCACCGGAAAATGTTTGGGATTTTTCGGTATTGTACCGGGAAGGTTCTAGAAGGTTCCGGAGTGGGTCCCACCTGCGTGGGGGGACCCACATGAACATGGGTAGTGGGGTCAAGGCCCCACACCCCTGGTCAAGGCGCACCAAGATCCCCCCTTAGAAGGAATAAGATCATATCCCGAAGGGATAAGATCAAGATCCCTAAAAAGGGGGGATAACAATCGGTGGGGAAGGAAATGATGGGATTTCTTTCCTCCCACCTTTGCCAACGCCCCAATGGACTTGGAGGGCAAGAAACCAGCCCCCTCCACCCCTATATATAGTGGGGAGGCGCATGGGAACTTCAACCCTTGCCCTTGGCGCAGCCCTCCCCCTCTCCAACACCTCCTCCTCTGTAGTAGTGCTTGGCGAAGCTCTGCCGGAGAACTGCAAGCTCCCCCACCACGCCATCGTGTTGTTGGAGCTCTCCCTCAACTTCTCCTCTCCCCTTTCTGGATCACGAATGAGGAGACGTCCCCGGGCTGTACGTGTGTTGAACATGGAGGCGCCGTTGTTCGGCGCTTAGATCGGAATCAACCGCGATCAGAATCACTACAAGTACGACTCCTTCGTCCGTGTTCTTGTAACGCTTCCGCATCGCGATCTTCAAGGGTATGAAGATGCACTCCCCTCTCTCTCATTGCTAGTCTCTCCATAGATTGATCTTGGTGATGCGTAGAAAATTTTGAATTATTGCTACATTCCCCAACACAACATGCATCTGAAGTGACTGTAAATGGAGAGGCTGATAGCTACGTCCACAGCCGCATGCAAGGAAATGCCTCCTTTTTATGTGCAAAATAACGATTCCTCCACCTGACATCTGGGAACCACCGAAAGGGCCTCTGTATTTCACGAAAAAAAGTTACTGCCGCTGATAGCTCGGACCCATCAGCTATATCTACGCACGCAAGGAAGTGCCTCCTTATTATGCACAAAAAAATGAATACCCCCTTGCTAGATGGGACCCAGTATAGTGGGAGGCTGACTTGTGGGCCTACTAAGTTGACGGGGACAGAGGGCTTTGTCAACTTAGTCAATATGAACGGTTCTAGCTCCAATGACCGTACAATGTCCATCCAACGGTCGTACTGCTTCTTCCACCTCTGGTCTTCTTGCTCCAGCCGCCCAAACCAGCACCGGTCATGCCGCGTGCTCCTGCCTCTCGTGGCCGGCTGTGATGCCACGTAGGTGTCGCGACCGGTTTTCCGGGTATTAAATTCCAGAAAATGGCCGTTGTGCTCACCAGCCCCAGGATAACTGTTAGCTGATGAGGCACAAACTTGATACAGAAATTCCAAGCAAAATACAACATATGTAGTATAAGACCATTCTGGCCTATGAGTACAACAAATGGTTTCTAGTGTTTGATGGCGGAAGCGGGTTGTGAATCGTCAGTGTCTATGGGACTCCATTTCCCACAGGAACAACTGACCAGTCTGACTCCTATCATCGCGAGGCTGCTATCATCGTTGGTTAGGCTCTAGGGCTGTCATCACATTGCTCCTCTCCGCGCAAGAAATCTGGCCAAGACAATAGCCAGGGACAAGCCAGTGAGTACTTTGAATGTACTCGCAAACATTGTGAACACAGGTATAATATAACAATGATGTGCTGAAGATATTTTATGCTCATGACGTTTGTCACAAAAAAAACACTCTGATGTCTGCAAGCAGGTTATTTATGAATGTGCAATAACATAGTAGTATTAAAATTATGAAATAAATAGCAAGCATGCCACAGTCGGGCGTCTTAGCGATACCACATAAAGGGCTTTAAAAGAAATGCTGCAGTTGGGCGTCTTAGCAACACCACATAAAGGGCTTTAAAAGAAATGCCATAGTCGGGCGTCTTAGCGACACCACATAAAGGGCTTTAAAAGAAATGCCACAGTCGGGCATCTTAGCGACACCACATAAAGGGCTTTAAAAGAAATTCTGCAGTCGGGCGTCTTAGCAACACCACATAAAGGGCTTTAAAAGAAATGCCACAGTCGGGCGTCTTAGCAACACAACATAAAGGGCTTTAAAAGAAATGCCACAGTCGGGCGTCTTAGCGACACCACATAAAGGGCTTTAAAAGAAATGCCACAGTCGGGAGTCTTAGCGACACCCCATAAAGGGCTTTAAAAGAAATGCCGCAATCGGGCGTCTTAGCGACACCACATAAAGGGCTTTAAAAGAATTGCCACAGTCGGGCGTCTTAGCAACACCACATAAAGGGCTTTAAAAGAAATGCCACAGTCGGGCGTCTTAGCGGCACCACATAAATGGCTTTAAAAGAAAACATAGTGAATATCCAGGGGGTAGAACCATCCCAGGGATATTCGATAATACCAATAATATCACGGGTTAGTCCACAACAAAAATAATAATCATAATTATCACAAGTCACAAGTCACAATCCATGTTCCGGATTAACAATTTTCTCCTCCGAAGACCGACACTTGACCCATCCCAGACTGTAGTCCTTAACCATGGACATGGCTATTCGAATAGGTTTAATCTCTGCAGAGGGTGTACTCTTTACCCACGAGTAACGGATTCCTTTAGTCCATCGGGACTAATTCCGTCTATGGTCTTTTAAATGAAAACGCACCTGACTTGCACACACTAGCTTAACTCACCGGTGTCTGGAATCACCCACGACACTCGTTAAGCAAAACTCTAAGTGGGGAGGCTACAACCTCGATTAGCATGGGATCAAAAAATTTATACCGCGCGCAAAACTAGGGAAGCTACCCCCTCGGCTACAACCGAAAACACCCATGCCCCCTGACCGGATGACTGGCTTTAATCCATGGCCGTGGTACCCTCATCCCGGCCCCTCTGTACGGTGTTTGCTAGAAAGGGGTTGACAAATTACTGAACCTTACTCTACTTGTTGTAGAGACGAGTGGTAGTACGAAACAAGTATGGGGGTTACTGGAACAAAACTCGATCTAAGGTCGACTCAGCAGGTTTATAAATTTCCCTGCATGACATGCATAATGAAAATATTTCAACCAACAGAATCACCGCTCACTATGCCTCTCTATGGCATACCGGAGACCGGCGACAAACTCATGCCTACCCAAGGCAGAGGTTTTCCCGGATTCCTTCCGGCATGCATGCAAGGCACATGAGGATGATTATCATCACAAGTGTGTTCATTTCCAACAGCATGGAAATCACTAATATGCATTCATGCATATGATCATATCACATGAAATAACAAGTTCTCCGAAATGAGGTGGTGTTATAAACGTGTCAACGAACACACCAAAAATATTATGCCGGGGTTCAGAATGCTTGCCTTCAAGGTGTGGAAAGGCAGGGTGCACTCCAAAACTTTTGAAAGTTTTCTTCTCTCTCTCCAAAGTCCTATTTTAAACTAATTTGAATTAACACACAAATTCAAAAATAGCACAAAAAGTTGTTTGAAATTTTTTCAAATAAATCTTAAAATAAACTAGACAATATTTGAGAGAGGTAGGAAAAAGAATTAATTTATTTGGAGTTGTATTTAAAAAGTTATAGCCAGTCAAAGTTTAGTCAAAAATCTGGTTTTTAAAATAAAACAGAAAAGAAAACGATTTGAATATACACGTACACGTCAAAAACTTATTTTGGATTTACGCTTCCACTTACTCCAGCGTGGACGGTGTGCGTGTCACTGACAGTGGGCCCGCCTGGCCCACTGGTCAGGTTTGACCAGTCTATCTCTCCCTCTTCCTCTGCCCGAACGGAGGCGAGGCAACGACGATCAATGCCGGCGAACGGCGGCTCCCCGCGGGCTCCAGAGGGTCGGGATGGATCCACAAGAATGGGGTGGTTCTTCCGGTGGTCGAGGGAGTGATGGGGATGGAGGGAGTCGTCGGCGACGAGCTTCGCGGCGGCCGGCGGCGGCGGGAGTAAAGTGGTTTTGGGGCTGTTGTGGTTCCCGATCAAAATCGAGCGGGGGGAAGGGTTCACGGAAGGAAGAGAAAGCTTCTGGTGGAGAGAGTGGAGAGGGGGAGGCCCTGGTGGTGCCGGAATGGCCAGGGCAGTGGCGGCGGCTGCGGTTGCCGGAGATGGGGAAGGAGACCTCCCAGAGTTGATTGGCTGCCAATGGGGGTCCTAGGGAGATGGCTTGGGACTACCTGCGTGCGGGGATGAGCTCGGGGCTCCTTATATAGGCGAGTCGAGGCGGTTCAGCGGCGGCCGCGGATAAGGTCACCGGTGACCGTCTTTCTGTAGCTTGGGCGACGTGGCGGCGACGAGCGCTAGGGGACACGCTTGCGGATGAGCTCGCACTGCTCCAGGAGGCTGGTGGCAAGCGCTGGCGGCTAGGGCGGCACCGACCTGGCCGAGACGCGTTGCGGCCGCCGGCGTGCCACCAGGAGCTCTGACGGCGGTGCTGTTGGCTGCCAGGGCGGCTTGGCGCGTTGCGGGGAGAAGGGGAGCGCGTGGCGTGGCGCTACAGAGCGGGCAAGAACCAGGGGCGCGACGTGTCGGCTCGGGCGCGGCACGTGCAATACGCGTGCTCTGCTCGCGCCCAGAGCATGCACGGAACGTGCTCGATGAAATGCCGGGGCATGCTAGGGGTCTCGGGTGAGGTTGGCAAGCAACATAACTAGATTAGTGATAGAGGGAAGATCAAGGGACAAGGTGGATTGGTCAGGAGACCAAGTTCACAATGTAGACTTGAAATCATGCCAAATCTGGCTATGCACTCAGGGTGTTTGTCAAAATGCCAAGGGCATCTAGGCAAAACTTGGGGTCGCCAAATTCTCCAGATCAGTGTCTCTTTGGATGGAAGAGAGGGTGGTGAGGTTAGTTTGTGAAAAGCACAAACTTGCTAGTGCAAGTTTTGCAGAACTCCAATTCTGGACATGAGGTGAATGGCATCATTTCATGAACCAAAAATGATCCAATGGGTGCATGCTCCTGGATTTAGGGGTTTAGCATGGAGGACTACAAGTAGGAGAAAGCTCATGGGTAAAGGAGCAACTTAAGAAGTAGTTGCTGTACAAATCCTCAAGTTGGACCAGTATGGAAAAGAGGTTGATTCACTCAAAATTTTCAAAGGAAATAACTGGGTTTTTGCATAAAATTGAATCATATGTTGCTACTAACATCCCATAATTTTGGTGGAAGCTAGAAAGAAATGTTTAAATGAGTTGCAGTGCAAAATTGCCCACTGGACTAGAGAAAAAAAATTGTGTAGAGCTCAAAATATTTCATGAATAAAAGTTATTTTTGCATAAAAGTGATTTAAAAACATCACCTGACATCTCCAAATTTTGGTTGAAATTTTAAGTGAATTTATCAAATGGTTGTATTTCAAATATGGCCATATAACCTTGGAAAACCATTTTTCAAGAAAATAAAGATCAAGCAAATTAATTATGTAATTAGTTCTACTAATAAAAAATGTTTTTCTTGAGAGGTTAAACAAGTCCAATAACATATTTGAAAAGTTTTCTTTTGGGGGAAAACTCCATAATAACAAGAGAGAACAAAATGGTCCAAAATCAAAAGGGAGCCCAGAAAATAAATAATTTAATCTCCTGGCAAAATTTTAATTAACAAAACAAGGTCAAAATTTTGGGCTGTCACAGTAGGCCTTACCCACACCCCCAGTTATTTTGCGGCGATGGCAGCCTCACACCGCAGTCGGACCAGTGAAGCCTCGTACTCCTCTCCGCATGGGCTTCCACTACCGCATCTTCCCCGGCTTCGCGTCGTCACCTTCCTACGCCTCACTGTCATCCACCTCCCTGGTTCTCTCAGCGCGGCATGGTCAACATGGTCAAGGAATGACTTCCATCGGAAGAACACTGTACGTGGAGAGGTTGACAGCTGGGTCCACGGCAGCCGCAAGGAAGTGCCTCCTTATTACGTGCAAAATAATGGTTCCTCCACCTGATAGTAGGGACCCACTGGACGGGCCACCATATTCGGGAAAAAAATGTTTCCCCCTGACTGCTAGGACCCACCGCCTACATCTTCACACGCAAGGAAGTGCGTGCGGCAAAAAAAATGATTCGCCCCTGACTGCTGGGACCCACCAGCTACATCTTCGCACGCAAGGAAGTGCTTGACAGTCGGGACCCACCTGGTCCAAGCGTACGTAGCGTTGTCATTATGGTCATGAACGTGTACATACATACTGGTCGATGTAGAGGCGCGCACGTGTCATAGTAGAGGCGCGCACGTAGCATGTACATGTATGTACAATGGCTAGGATGCAAGAAAGAAAATACGACCACGTACGCACATACGGGCGGGGTCTCGAACGCCTACTCGCACGTATGTATGGCCAGGGCTGATGTACATGGCTTGGTCAGAAGGGAGAAACTGCATGGTCATCGTGTTCATGGGGAGCCAACCAGCTGGGTCGGAACGGAATGCATCATCGTTTTCATCGGGACTGCTTGGACGGAACAGCCGATGGAAATGAGGCCTGGCGTATCGCAGAACGGAGGAAACGGCCTTGGGTTCGACCGTCCACGGTTGAAACGGGATCTTGTTCATCGGGAGGGTTCTAGCGTATCGCAAAACAGAGGTAACATACTTGTGTTGGAGCGCTACGGTCGAAACGGGGGTCCTATTCATCGGGAGGGGTGTGGCATACCGCAAAACGGGACTCCACGGGATACTATTCATCTCCACCATCGACCTCCTCCAGCCTCCACGGGCTACTGTTCATCAACCGTCGACCTCCTCCAGCCTCCACCTGCAACTGTTCATCCACGGGCTCCTGTTCATCCAGCCTCCACCGCGCGCTCCTCCACCGGCTACTGTTCAACCAGCCCTCTCCACGGGGTCCTGTTCAACCACCCCTCCATGGGCTACTATTCATCCAGCCCTCCACCAGCTACTGTTCAACCACCCCTCCACCGGCTACTGTTCAACCTTCCCTTCACGGGGTCCTGTTCATCCACGCCCAACCGGGGTCCTGTTCAACCAGCGGCAGCACCACAGGGTCCTGTTCACCCAACCCCCACCATGAACTGTTCATCCAGACCCCCCCATAAACACTGACTATTCATCCAGAGGCAGCATCGACCGGCTTTAGTTTGCAGCAGTAGCGAAGCAATCGCTCGATCGCTTGGGTTCATTAACGCGTAGCCTGAAGTGTAATCGCTCGGGTTCAGTAGGCGAACGCCTCACTCGGGTTCAGTCAGAGCCCAACGCCTCGCACCCACACATGTATGTGTACGAGATGGACACGCATCGCTCGGCCCCTGACCACCCACCGTAACCTGGAACTCCTCGATATTTTCCTCGCCCTTGCTTCTACCATGGTTTTTTCCGTCACGGACGACCCCAAGAATGTCATGCAGCAGCGTCTCCTGCATGCCCACGACGAAAAGCCCATTTTCTGTAATGATTTTTTGTCATAGAAGTAGGAGACCACCACATCTATGATGATACCGGGTTTTTTCACGATTATCATCATAGAAGTGTCATAAGTATGACAGAAAAAAATTCGTTCGGCCCAAAATGTCACGGATGTGTATTTTTTTGTAGTGACACTTGCCCGGCAAGGGTAGCCACAGTGCGGCTGCGAATATGCGCGTATGGGGATATGGGTCGTCGAAGCTCCCAACCTCGCGGATCCCTTATGCAGTTGAAATGGGCCTCCTTTTATAGGTTAAGGGGTCACCACAATGGCAAATCAGTCATTAGACACTGATAAGGTAGCAAATAGTGCTATCATACCTATCTCTGCAGGCTGACAGTGTGCATTTAATGCACCACTTAATGTCACATCGTTGGTTTCCCGGCAAGGCTTGCAAGGCTATCTTGCCACCTCCACGCATGCTCGCCTGACACATTATAGGACGGGTGTCGTCTTTGGGTTTTCTGGTAGAAAGGGACTGCCATGTGGCTAGTGGCTGTCACTTAATCACTCTGCGGCTTGACACCGCACTGATCGACGACATGAGTCATGGTGGAGTGCTTGGTGAGGTGTTCTAGCCTCCGCGAGCCCCGGTAGGCCCTGCCAGAACGCCTTGGTTATCTTCTTCTGGGGGTGGCCTCGCCCCTTGCCGGGCTCGCCTGCTCGGCAAAGAAGGCCTTTCTCTTGATGATATCTCGCTGCCGAGCGTCGCCGGGGTAGGGCCTAATAATTACATAGGCAGTGTTGTCGAAGAGGCTGGCCTCTTGAGATCTTCTTTGCTTCTTCCTTAGTCTTCATTTCGGGCCAGTTTTTGGTTTCCCCGCGCGTCGTGCGCAACGTTACGGGAAAAGCTCGGACCGTGGCCTGCATGGCGCTCGCACCCCACGATCACAGGGTGGAAATGGCCATCCTACTTGCCTGTGTGCTTCTGGTTCATCTGCCACGTGCCCTCCATGCCTTGGGAAGGGCAGGTGGTGAACGCAGAGGGCACGGGCGTCAGTGCCACGATGGCAAATCATGCGTTGCTGGTTGTAGCAGCTGGTCGGCCCTGATTCCCTACACCTCTGGATGGGAGGGGAGGCCGCATTGGATGAGCGTGGCGGCTGTCCTTGGGTCGAGAGGCCAGCCCCTGGCCCCGCCCTTCTACAAAAGGGGCAGGAATGGTGCTTTCTCATACGTACCTCTTTCTCCTTCTTCTTCCTAGTCTTCCTCCGCTCACCATGGTGAGGGGGCGAGGGCGCGCTAGTACTCCAGTGGCAGCGACGAGGGCTTCTACTCGATAGCGCATCCCCCCTCCTCCAGAGTTCATGGTGGAGGAGCCCGCAGTGAGAGGAGGAGGGAGTGGGCAAGGCGTAGGTCGTCGTGGCGCTCAAGGAAGTGGAGGACGGGGTGGTGCTCCGATTGCGCCGCCACAGGCGGCTCCTCCCCCAATGGAAGGCCATGTTGGAGACCAGCCCCGGGAATTCTTTATGAGGTTGTACAAGACTTTGCGTGGCCATCTTTGTCTTCCTACCCCGTTCGGCTGGGAAATGGATCTTGATCCGCCACACGCTTTGAGGCTGCACATGAGCATCTGCAGGAACGGCGGCAGGTGGGTTGTCGTTGACTTCCCCACTCTTAATGTTATGTACCTCCTTCGTGGTTTGAAGACCTTTGCTAATGCCCATAGCTTGTCGGAGGGGCATGTTACCAGATCAAATCAATGGAGAGCGGCCTACTCTCCGTCAAGGTCTTCGGGTGCTCGGGAATTCGCTTATGGTGCTGTGCTGAGAGCTCCACCGACGATGAAAGCTCGTCCTCGAGTGAAACTGACGAGGAGGACAGTGACGGTGATGACAATGACAGTGGGCAGGAGGGCGACGACTCTAACTCTGGTTGATCGCCGCCTGCACCATCTTCATTAGGTGGCAGCACCATCATCTGCATCCGCATCTCCTCCCGAGCAACATTATTTTCCGGGGAGTTGGATGTAGAGGTGGGGATGGTGCTCCCGAGCTCCTCTAGCAGCCTTCCGGCTGGGCCTCGGCAGGCTTCCTCTTGGGCTGCAGCTTCGTTAGCCCTGCCACGCCCTGCTGGCCCTAGTGGTGGTGGTCGGCGGGTCGCCTCCATCATGCTCTCCATCAACGCTTTCCCTGGTACCCCCCTTGTGCCCTCTTTGTCTTCACCTGTCGTGTCTTGGAGGAGAGGGACAAGAAAGGGGATTACGGGGCACTTATCTTTTTTCAATCTTAAATCTGTAGGCACTTGCCAAATTTTAATTCAAATAATGTAATCTCTCGAGTCCGAGTTTGTGTTCTATAATGCTTGTACTTGTATCAGCATGTCAATGAAAAGGATGTACCTTGTCGGGAACCGTGCAGGTCGGAGGTGATCTGAACTGTGACCAAGCTGACTTGAACCTAAGGGGTCGCGCGCATTACGGGGAGGAACCTACGAGGTCAGTTCGGAGGACACTGGTCGGATGTGATCCGAGATGGACTTCGAATGTGACCGATTAGACTTTGGGCTTTAGGGTCCGTGCAAGGCCCAAGTGTTGATCCCGCGACGAATGCCTATAAATAGTGGAGGTACGACACACTTATTGAGTTGGTCGCTTTGGCGCCATCGTTAGGGCTTTGCATGTGTTGCAACTAGCCACCTCCACTTGACGCCGATTGTGTGATCAGACCTAGTAGTCCACCGCACGACGTTCCTCCTGCACGCGCGGATACCATTAGAGGGGGTGCATTACGCTGCTTCGGCGAACCTGTTCGCGGGATCCGATCTGCTACGTGGGAGACCGGCAAGGAGGAGACGACTTTGGGAATGCGAGGCGACTCCGGGACTGCACGGAACTGCGCGTCTAGTGGTAGCAATTTGTGATCCATCTCCCATAGCATGTTCTTGGTTGTTTTGCACGTAAGAAATTTTAATTTGCAGTCGATGCACCCTACCATAGAACCCAACAGTCCAGAGATGCACCCCCGTCAACACATAGGGCGTCAGTGGCCTACTGAAACTCTTGCTCATTGGTTTCCTCTTCATCCCCTCCATCAGTTTCATCATCACAAGCTTCCTTCAGCTGACCCCTGGCGGGTTTTCCTTTGCTCCAAAAGGGTTTGCCGGGGTTATTTTCTTCACCGCCTCGGCCATTGCCGCCAGCAACATTCTGACCTTTGTCCTTGTCATGCTTCGCACTCAGCTTTCTGTCTCTTGACTAACTGCTCAACCTGATAGCATTCTTGAAAGTCGTGGCCCTTGGTCTGACGGATCTTGCAGTATGGCCCATCGCCCTTCCCGGCCTTCTCGACAGCCACAGCTTCCATAAATCACCCAGGTGAAGATGAAGTTTGTTCCTGGTCAGAACATGGATATTTTGGGTTATCACAATATTTCCTATTTAAGTTAATGCACCTTATATACATGGTAAAGGGTGGAAGTCTCGGCCTTATGCCTGGTGACTTGTTCCACTCTTGCCGCCCTAGTTTCCGTCATACCGGTGTTATGTTCCTTGATTTTGCGTTCCTTACAGGGTTGGGTGATTTATGGGACCCCCTTAACAGTTTGCTTTGAGTAAAACTCCTCCAGCAAGGCCCAAACTTGGTTTTATCATTTGCCACCTAAGCCCTTTTCCCTTGGGTTTTCGCGAGCCCAAGGGTCATCTTTATTTAACCCCCCGGGCCAGTGCTCCTCCGAGTATTGGTCCAAACTAGAGCACCGTGCGGGACCATTCCTTGGCAACTTGTATTCGTCGGTACCTGTACGCTTAGCTTATCCGGTGTGCCCTGAGAACGAGATATGTGCAGCTCCTATCGGGATTTGTCGGCACAGCGGGTGGTCTTGCTGGTCTTGTTTTACCATTGTCGAAATGTTTTGCGAACCGGGATTCCGAGAATGATCGGGTCTTCCCGGGAAAAGGTTTATCCTTCGTTGACCGTGAGAGCTTGTGATGGGCTGAGTTGGGACACCCCTGCAGGGTATATAATCTTTCGAAAGCCGTGCCCGCGGTTATGAGGCAGATGGGAATTTGTTAATGTCCGGTTGTAGATAACTTGACACTTGACCTCTTTAAAATGCATCAACTGTGTGTAGCCGTGATGGTCTCTTCTCGGCGGAGTCCGGGAAGTGAACACGGTTTGAGTTTTGCTTGACGTAAGTAGTTTCAGGATCACTTCTTGATCATTTTAGCTTCTCGACCGACGCGTTGCTTCTCTTATCGCTCTCAGTTGCATATGTTAGCCACCATATATGCTTAGTGCTTGCTGCAGCTCCACCATATTACCCTTTGTCCTACCTATGAGCTTAAATAGTCTTGATCTCGCGGGTGTGAGATTGCTGAGTCCTCGTGACTCACAGATTCTACCAAAACAGATGCAGGTGCCGAGGATACTGGCGCAGAAGGTGCAACTGAGCTGAAGTGGGAATTTGATGAGGCCCTTGGTCGTTACTATGTATCGTTTCCAGATGATCAGTAGAGGAGCCCAGTCGGGACGATCGGGGATCTAGCATTTGGGGTTGTCTTCTTTTCATTTGAACTTGACCGTAGCCGTTCTATGAGTGTATTTGAATGATGTATGATCTTAGTTTATGTATTGTGTGAAGTGGCGATTGTAAGCCAACTCTCTTTATCCCATTCTTGTTCATTACATGGGATTGTGTGAAGATGACCCTTCTTGCGACAAAACCACCATGCAGTTATGCCTCTAAGTCGTGCTTCGACACGTGGGAGATATAGCCACATCGTGGGTGTTACAAGTTGGATCTTCAAGTTGTTCCTCAAGGCTTTCTTGCCAACCTCATAGTCTCTCCTACTTTGGAAGATCAAATTCGTGAGGCACAACTCCTGGATACCATGGTGAAGAAGGTGAAACGTGGTATTGACAAGGGCATTCCTAAATACAAGTGCTATCGCTTGGATGACAAAGATACTCTTTTCTTCAAGGATCGAATTGTGGTTCCAAAAGGTAATGTGAGAAAAGTCATCATGAATGAGGCACACAATTCCCTCCTATCCATTCATCCTGGAAGTACAAAGATGTACCATGACCTCAAGCAGTCATATTGGTGGACTCGAATGAAGCGACAGATTGCTCAATTGGTGAATGAATGTGATGTCTGCAGAAGAGTGAAAGCAGAACACCAAAGACCAGCTGGTCTCCTCCAACCTCTTGCTATTCCGGAATGGATGTTTTACCATATCGAGATGGACTTCGTGACTGGTTTTCCTAAGTCCAAGCGTGGAAATGATGCTATCTTCGTTGTCATTGAGAAGCTTACCAAAGTGGCTCATTTTCTTCCTATCAAAGAATCTATCACAGCAGCTCAGCTCGCAGAGCTATACACCTCCAGAATTGTCTCCTTGCACGGCATTCTACAATTGATATCTTCAGATCGTGGAAGCATTTTCACTTCTAAGTTCTAGGACTCCTTTCAGACGGCCATGGGCACCAACATTCGTTTCAGCACAGCTTTCCATCCTCAAACAAGTGGCCAAGTCGAGCGAGTCAATCAAATCCTTGAAGATATGCTCAGGGCTTGTGTCATCTCTTTCGGTATGAAGTGGGAAGATTGTCTTCCATATGCCGAGTTCTCCTACAACAACATCTTCCAAGCGAGTTCGGGCAAGGCCCCATTCGAAATTCTCTATGGCAGAAAGTGTCGTACTCCTCTCAATTGGTCTGAGACAGGTGAACGCCAACTTCTTGGCAACGACTTGATCACAGAAGCCGAAGAAATGTGCAAAGTCATTCGTGAGAATCTCAAAGCCGCGCAATCGCGACAGAAGAGTTACTATGATACAAGCACCGTGACTTGGTTTTTGAAATCGAAGACCATGTCTACCTCCGCGTCTCTCCAATGAAAGGCACTCGTCGCTTCGGTATCAAAGGGAATCTTGCCCCTAGATACATGGGTCCTTTCAAGATCATTGGCAAAAGAGGCGACCTCACCTATCAACTTGAGCTTCCATCCAACTTTGCAAACGTGCACGGTGTGTTTCACGTGTCACAGCTTCGCAAGTGCTTCAAGACTCCTGAGCGCACTATCAACTTCGAAGAAATCCACCTCCAAGAAGATCTCTCTTATCATGAGCACCCCGTTGCTATTCTTGAAGAAACCGAGCGAAAGACTCGCAACAAGTCAATCAAATTCCTGAAAGTGAAGTGGTCACACCATTCCGACCGAGAAGCCACCTAGGAGCGCGAGGATCACCTCCGTTCCGAATATCTGGAGTTCTTCCAGTCCTAGATCTCGGGACGAGATCCTCTTGTAGTGGAGGAGAGTTGTAACACCCCAGATGTAACATGTCCCAATTTGGCAATATATCAACTTGACCTCATCCAATTCTTGTGGGTTTTATCATGTTTGGCCTCATCTTGTTTGGTTGTGTGGTTTTATTCTTTTCATTGTCATATTCCTTTTAGCCATATTGCTTTTGTGCTTCTTGTCATCATCATATAGTGCATTTTCATATCATGTCATCTCATGTGGCATTTTGTCATTCATGTTGTTGCCATGAGCATCATGGGCATGAACTTGTCCCCCTTTTCAAACCATTGCACCATCACTTCTCCTCCTTCCCTCTACTTCCTTCTTTTATCAAGTGCTATTTTTCCTTTCTCTATTAATGTTCATCTTCTCCCTGTAAATCTTGCCCAATGCCCTAAACCTCTCTGCCAAACATCTCTTTATTTGAAGTTGTTTTGGTCAGGTTCAAAAATGACACAAGTTTGAATATAATTCAAACTTGTCTTATTTTTCTACCTCTAAAAATGCCCAATGCAATTTATTAAAATAGTGGATAATTCCAGGAGTTGGAGAATATTTTCTTTATGCTCCAACTCCTCTCCTTTTTCCCTCAGCTTTTCTGTTTCTATTTATGTTTAAAAAATAGAAACGAAGCAGCAGCAGCAGCCAGTGCAGCAGCCCCCCCTGGGCCTCCCGCCAGCCCAGCCAACGCAGCCAACCAGCCCAGCCAGCGTGCCAGCCAGCCCGCTCGCGCCCTCGTCGTTTCTCACCGGGTCGCCTCGCTACCCCGCAGCCCGCACGCCCACGTGGCACTCCCGACCCCACTAGCCAGCCTCTGGCTACAGCGCACCCGCCTCTCACCTTTTCGTCTAGCTCACGCCGGGCGCGCACATGGCCACGGTCGCAACGACGCCGTGCTCCACCCGTCGCCCTAGCCCCCCTTTTATCCCCTCTCCGTGTCCACACAACCCCTAGGGTGTCCCTCTTCCCCTCTTCGCCGCGGCCAGGTGAGTTTAGCCACCAGATCCACCGCATCCGCTCCGTCCCGAGCGCACCTGAGAGCGCGCCTCATCACCGGCGTGCTCTCCGGCCACTCCCAACCCTGCCGATCATGTCCTTCATCTCCCTCGTCGTCGTCTCCTTCCACAACGTCAACTACGGTGCCCCGAGCGACGAGTTCCTCGACGTCCCCTGCTTCCTCCTTCCTCTTGGTCAGAAACGCGCCAAGGTTCAGAGCTCCGATTCGTCGCCGTCAGCTCGTCTCCGTCGACCACTTCGTGTCCTTGGGTGAGATTGGTAACGCACCTCCCTCTCCCATCCTTTCCCTGGCATTTAGGCAACCATAGGGCGCGTCCGATCCGTGTCTTTCCCGCGCTCGCAGTGCTCCGGCGTTCTCTGAATGTGGTTGTGCAGCGATGTTCGACCGTAGCGTGTTTGCGTGTCCCCGCTTTGGGTTCCCCTCGTCGTGCTCCCGTAGCTCTCTCACGCACTCGTTCATGTCTCGCGCGCACACTGCAAGCCTCCCGCAGCTCCGCCGAGTTCCTCTGCCGCTCGCCGCGGACGCGATGGCCCCGAGTCGAGCAACTGCTCGAGCTCGAGCGCCCCTGCTTTCCCTCGTAGATGCACGCATCCATTCCCCTTTCCGCACGGCCGCCGGAGGCCCCGTGCCCGCTGGATTGCAGCCATTTCCCTCGCCGGCGCCGTCGTCTTCTCTGTTTGAAAACAGAGTTGCTCGACCTGGCGCCTATCTAAAAGGAGCCGAAGCCCCTTTTCCTATCAGAACCGCCTGCCTAGCCCAGTGGTTGCCGAAGCAGAGCCACACCGGGGAGACCCGGGTTCGATCCCCCGCGGCTGCATATTTCATCCCCCCCTTTTTCCATTTCTACCTGACCTGGCAACCATTGATTGGCTATGTCACCGCTTTTGCTCAGCCCCTCTTATAGCATTGTTAGTTGCAGGTGAAGATGAAGTTTGTTCCTGGTCGGAACATGGATATTTTGGGTTATCACAATATTTCCTGTTTAAATTAATGCACCTTATATACTTGGTAAAGGGCGGAAGGCTCGGCCTTATGCCTGGTGACTTGTTCCACTCTTTCCGCCCTAGTTTCCGTTATACCGGTGTTATGTTCCTTGATTTTGCGTTCCTTACACGGGTGGGTGATTTATGGGACCCCCCTAACAGTTTGCTTTGAATAAAACTCCTCCAGCAAGGCCCAAACTTGGTTTTATCATTTGCCACCTAAGCCCTTTTCCCTTGGGTTTTCGCAAGCCCAAGGGTCATCTTTATTTAACCCCCCGGGCCAGTGCTCCTCCGAGTGTTGGTCCAAACTAGAGCACCGTGCGGGACCATTCCTTGGCAACTTGGATTCATCGGTACCTGTACGCTTAGCTTATCCGGTGTGCCCTGAGAACGCGATATGTGCAACTCCTATTGGGATTTGTTGGCACAACAGGTGGTCTTGCTGGTCTTGTTTTACCATTGTCGAAATGTTTTGCGAACCGGGATTCCGAGACTGATCGGGTCTTCCCGGGAGAAGGTTTATCCTTCGTTGACTATGAGAGCTTGTGATGGGCTGAGTTGGGACACCCCTGCAGGGTATATAATCTTTCGAAAGCCGTGCCCACGGTTATGAGGAAGATGGGACTTTGTTAATGTCCGGTTGTAGATAACTTGACACTTGACCTCTTTAAAATGCATCAACTATGTGTGTAGCCGTGATGGTCTCTTCTCGGCGGAGTTCGGGAAGTGAACACGATTTGAGTTATGCTTGACGTAAGTAGTTTCAGCATCACTTCTTGATCACTTTGAGCTTCTCGACCGACGCGTTGCTTCTCTTCTCGCTCTCAGTTGTGTATGTTAGCCACCATATATGCTTAGTGCTCGCTGCAGCTCCACCATATTACCCTTTGTCCTACCTATGAGCTTAAATAGTCTTGATCTCGCGGGTGTGAGATTGTTGAGTCCTCGTGACTCACAGATTCTACCAAAACAGATGCAGATGCCGAGGATACTGGCGCAGATGGCGCAACTAAGATGAAGTGGGAATTTGATGAGGCCCTTGGTCGTTACTATGTATAGTTTCCAGATGATCAGTAGAGGAGCCCAGTCGGGACGATCAGGGATCTAGCATTTGGGGTTGTCTTCTTTTCATTTGAACTTGACCGTAGCCGGTTTATGAGTGTATTTGAATGATGTATGATCTTAATTTATGTATTGTGTGAAGTGGCGATTGTAAGCCAACTCTCTTTATCCCATTCCTGTTCATTACATGGGATTGTGTGAAGATGACCCTTATTGCGACAAAACCACCATGCGGTTATGCCTCTAAGTCGTGCTTCGATACGTGGGAGATATAGCTGCATCATGGGTGTTACATCCTGGCATCGTGAGGTGAAATGGGTGTGTACTGGTTATATGAGTTTCTACCGAAATACCATAAACGGAACTAGTCCTTTGTGAGTACAGAAATCCGTTGGCTGTGGTCAGTTAGTACAAATTCTGCAGAGTCACAAATTCTTTACATCATCTTATACTTGTCCAAATACTGTATTCATCTTATCTTGTCAGATATCAGCCTCAGTGACAAAACTCCGGTGGACTACATGTGTGTAAATCCGGTTAAAAGTTTATTCTTGTGGATGGACTAACTTGTTATTTACATTTGATATCAGCCCTTTCTGTGACGTCGCTCAGACGTCCGACTGTGGCATACTTGTTATTTACATTTGATATAAGCCCTTTTTGTGACGTCGCTCAGACGTCCGACTGTGGCATACTTGTTATTTACATTTGATATAAGCCCTTTCTGTGACGTCGCTCCGACGCCCGACTGTGGCATTTCTTTTACAAGCCCTTTCTGTGACGTCGCTCAGATCTCCGACTGTGGCATTTCTTTTCAAGCCCTTTTTGCGATGTCGCTCAGACGCCCGACTGTGGCATTTCTTTTCAAGCCCTTTATGTGATGCCACTCAGACGTCCGACTGTGGCATTACTTTTCAAGCCCTTTCTGTGATGTCGCTCAGACGTCCGACTGTGGCATTTCTTTTCAAGCCCTTTCTGCGATGTCGCTCAGACTTCCTACTGTGGCATTTCTTTATAAGCCCTTTACGTGGTGTCGCTTAGACGCCCGACTGCGGCATGAACTTTATTTGTTTACCTTTCGAGGCGTCGCTCTAGACACCCGATCGGTTTTCAGTTATTTGTTTTACTTATCAAGTCGTGCAAAAATATTATTATTGGGATGAGCATCATTATTTTTGCTCATGACGCATTCATGCATGCATTTGTTATATCTTTTGTCCGAACTGTCTTGCGAGTACTTTCAAAGTACTCACCTGGCTTGTTGATTTGGCCAGATGTTGATGAAGGCGATCTCATGGATGAAGAGTTCGATAGCGAGTCCGACGCCTAGAGGAGTCCCAGTCAGTCCCGTGCGATCCTGCATTTGGTCACTGTATCATATCCGCTTCCGCCACCCCAGAAATAAATTCATCGAGCCTCACCTCGACGCTCGATGAGCTGCCAGTTAGGAGTCAAGTTATCCACCACCACTTTTTATCTCGAGCTAGTAGCATGTCACCACACCCCTGTGCCATAACCGCCCTTATGTAAGATATTGGCGAGTTTGTAATAAATTGTTGAGCAGCCTCAGCTCAACCCTGTAATATATTTATGCTACTGGTCCTCTGTTTATCAAGTATTTGTCTACCAGTGAGGATAACTTTTCCTATACTAGGAACTAAAGATCGGTTTTCTCAATAAGCATTTTATTGAAAAACCGGTCGTGACACCCAACTATTGACCCAAGACATGATTCGGAGCCGATGCATATAATGCTATAAGTTCGGGGTGCCGCACTTGTGAAAGTGTTCGGACTTATCACACCATGATGCGGGAAACATAAGCCCCTGGTGTATTTAACCGTACCAAAGTATACGGATGCAACATGTCATAAATGAACATATGTATAAGAAAGGAATGCAATTATAAGCAAAAAGGTGCTGCATTGTTTATTCAAAAATACTGCCGTGAATGCAGAACAATACAAATAGTGCGGTAAGGAAGGGATGGGACTATTAAACATGTCCCCCTCCAGGGGTAGGCTGCGGAATGGTGTATAAAATAGATTTAAATGCTCGTAATGGAGACCACCTGGATATTCATCGTAGCTTTTCTCCTTCCCTGGCTGTTGTATCGTGAGTTCGGCAGGTCTACTGCCGGACAGGGCCTCTGATGAACGGAGTCCTGTGGGTAAAAAAGAAAGAAAAAGAGAAAAAAAAAAGAACGACACACTTGAGAGCCCCTGGTGTGGTTAAGCCCCATTCTGGGCCTATCGTGGTCATGCCCCTCCCCCTATGCCCATGGTATCTCCAGAGTGTAATGATGTATGCGGAGGACCAGTCTTGCAATTTTGCAGGGGCTGGGGTTGGGGCCGTATTGCTACGCGTGCTCGGAACGTGCCAGGTGGTCTTGTTGTAGGTTACTCCGGGCGTGTTTACCTGTGTCCGGTCGCTTAACGGCCGGACTCGAGAATTGCCTTAAGAGGCTGCACTGTACTTCTGCCGCGAGTAGCCGCTGTATGTTCCTCTGTTCGGAGAGAGTGTTCAGTGTTTCCGTTGACCGTGATGACTCCTCGAGGGCCTAGCATCTTGAGCTTGAGGTATGCATAGTGTGGCACCGCATTGAACTTTGCAAAAGCGGTATGTCCGAGCAGAGCATGATAGCCGCTGCGGAACGGAACTATGTCGAAGATTAACTCCTTGCTTCGGAAGTTATCCGGGGATCCGAAGACCACTTCCAGTGTAACTGAGCCTGTACAATTGGCCTCTACACCTGGTATGACGCCTTTAAAGGTCGTCTTTGTGGGTTTAATCCTTCAGGGGTCTATGCCCATTTTGCACACTGCATCCTGATAAAGCAGGTTCCGGCTGCTGCCGCCGTCCATCAGGACTCTGGTGAGGTGAAATCCATCGACGATTGGGTCTAAAACCAATGCGGCGATTCCGCCGTGGCGGATACTGGTGGGGTGGTCCCTTCGATCAAAAGTGATCGGGCAAGAGGACCATGGGTTGAACTTCGGGGCGACTGGCTCCATTGCGTATACATCCCTGAGTGCACGCTTCCGCTCCCTTTTGGGTATGTGGGTTGCATATATCATGTTCACCGTCCACACTTGTGGGGATAAACCCTTCTATCCTCCATTGTTCGGCGGTCGGGTCTCTTCCTCGTCATCGCTATGCAGCCCCTTGTCGTTGTTTTCGGCAATTAGCTTGCCTGCCTGCTTGAATACCCAACAGTCCCTGTTGGTGTGGTTAGCTGGCTTTTCGGGGGTGCCGTGTATCTGGCACGAGCGATCGAGTATTCGGTCCAAATTGGACAGACCCGGAGTAGTTCTTTTGAATGGCTTTTTCCGCTGACCGGGTTTAGAGCCTCTGAATCCGGCATTGACTGACGGATCCTCATTCTTGTCGCTGTTAATGCGGCGTTTGTTCTTGTTGCGACGCGACCTGCCATTGCGGTCCTTGATATCCGGACTACCAGAATTTTTGCTGAGGTTGTTGCTGCGGGCTAGCCAGCTGTCCTCTCCCGCACAGAAGCGGGTCATGAGTGATGTGAGGGCTGCCATGGATTTCGGCTTTTCCTGTCCTAGGTGCCGGGCAAGCCACTCTTTGCGGATGTTATGTTTGAAGGCCGTGAGGGCCTCCGCATCCGGACAGTCGACGATTTGATTTTTCTTAGTTAAGAATCGTGTCCAGAATTGTCTGGCCGATTCGTCTGGCTGCTGAATTATATGGCTTTGGTCGTCATCGTCTGGTGGTCACACATACGTGCCCTGGAAGTTATCAAGGAATGCGGCTTCCAGGTCCTCCCAACACCTAATTGATTCCGCTGGCAAGCTGTTAAGCCAATGCCGAGCTGGTCCTTTAAGCTTGAGTGGGAGGTATTTGATGGCGTGAAGATCATCACCGCGGGCCATGTGGATATGAAGGAGATAGTCTTTGATCCAAACCGCGGGGTCTGTTGTGCCATCATAAGATTCAATATTCACGGGTTTAAACCCTTCGGGGATTTGATGATCCATTACTTCATCTGTGAAGCATAGTGGGCGTGCGGCGCCTCTGTATTGGGCTATATCACGACGAAGCTCAAAAGAGATTTGTCTACTGTGTTCGGCCCGGCCGGACTTGCTGTGTCCGGTGCGACGGTTGTCGTCACATATCATGGGGCGCCCACGTGATCCGTAGATCGATGTTGATTGTCTTGCCTTATCCTCCAATATATCTCGCAAGTCCAGAGCGTTCCCCTGTGGCCTTGTGCTTTTCGAGCGATGCCGGGGTACGGTTCTAGTGGAGGGCCTAGAGGCCTCTCTGTCGCGGCCATGGGGTGGTCGGTCAGCCGTATTCTGCGCTGATGATGCAGGTTTATATGCCTCCTCCTCTAATCGGGGGAGCAGCTTGCGTTTGGGGTAGCTTTTGGAGGGGCGTTCGAGCTCATGCTCTTCGGCCGCAAGGACTTCAGTCCATCTGTCGGCTAGCAGATCTTGGTCAGCTCTAAGCTGTTGCTGCTTTTTCTTGAGGCTGTTTGCCGTGGCCATAAGCCTGCGTTTAAAACGCTCTTGTTCGACGGGATCCTCAGGCACGACAAATTCTTCATCGTCGAGGCTTGCCTCGTCTCTGGAGGGAGGCATGTAATTATCATCCTCTACCTCTTCGTGTTCCGCTCTCTCATGAGGGATGGCTTCTCCGTCCTCCTGTGCTGAATCTTGCTGGAGGGGGTTGTCTTCGTCACTGTCTGGGGTATTATTATCTCCGGTGCCGGAATCACCATGCTTGCTATGGCGGGATTTAGAGCGGCGCCGCTGACGCCGGCGCTTGGGCTGTTTCTTGGAGGGGTCATCCTCCGCTGTTCCTTCGCCATTCCCATCCTTTGGGATATCCACCATGTATATGTCATATGATGAGGTGGCTTTCCAATGCCGAGTAGGCGCTGGTTCTTGGTCGTCTCCGGCATCGTCGTCCATACCGTCGATGTCTTCGGAGTTGAAGTCTAGCATGTCGGTTAGATCGTCGACAGTGGCTACTAAGTGGGTGGTGGGTGGGCTTTGAATTTCTTCGTCGTCCGCATCCCAACCGTCCTGACCGCAGTTCGGCCAGGGCTCTCCTGATAACGAGAGATACTTTAGCGAACTCAAGATGTCGCCAAAAGGTGCGTGTTGAAAGATGTCCGCAGCGGTGAACTCCATGATCGGAGCCCAATCGCATTCGATTGGGGGGTCGCGGGAGGTGCGGAGTTCGGCACCTCGGAGTCACGAGCTTCACAAGGGAAAAGGCCAATATTCGGCTCCATCGCCGTAGAGGTTGTAGCCCCCGAGGCGGTGTCTAGCCACCCGTCCTCGATCTGCGCAGCCGGCTCTGAATCGAGGGTCAGAGCGGGCTCGTGTGCGGCCTCCAGGGCATTGTCCCACTGCAAACCTAAATCATGCCCATCATGACAGTGCGGCGCGCTCGGTTGTGGCTCGAATCCATCGAAGATCAAGTCTCCGCGGATGTCAGCCCTGAAGTTCAAACTTCCAAATCTGACCTGACGGCCAGGGGCGTAGCTTTTGATCTGCTCCAGATGGCCAAGCGAATTGGCCCGCAGTGCAAAGCCGCCGAATACGAAGATCTGTCCGGGGAGAAAAGTCTCACCCTGGACTGCGTCGTTGTTGATGATCGAAGAAGCCATCAAGCCTATCGGTGACGACACAGAGGAACTCTCAATGAAAGCACCAATGTCGGTGTCAAAACCGGTGGATCTCGGGTAGGGGGTCCCGAACTGTGCGTCTAGGCGGATGGTAACAGGAGACAAGGGACACGATGTTTTACCCAGGTTCGGGCCCTCTTAATGGAGGTAAAACCCTACGTCCTACTTGATTGATATTGATGATATGGGTATTACAAGAGTAGATCTACCAAGAGATCAAGGAGGCTAACCCTAGAAGCTAGCCTATGGTATGATTGTTGTTTGTCCTATGGACTAAAACCATCCGGTTTATATAGACACCGGAGAGGGCTAGGGTTACACAGAGTCGGTTACAATGGTAGGAGATCTACATATCCGTATCGCCAAGCTTGCCTTCCACGCCAAGAAAGTCCCATCCGGACACGGGACGAAGTCTTCAATCTTGTATCTTCATAGTCTTGGAGTCCGGCCGATGATGATAGTTCGGCTATCCGGACACCCCCTAGTCCAGGACTCCCTCACCGGCCTTTGCAGCCTTGCCGGTCCTCTCAGCATTGCTGTCTTTGTCAATCTTGAGCTGGTAGAACCTCTGATAGACGGATGCGTGCTGCAGCACCTTGAAGTTGTGCTTCAAGCCAGGGCGGAGCCTCATGATGTCCGCGGCATTCTTGAAGTCCCATGTCGGCCTCCCCTTCTTGTGCAAAGGAGCAATGCAGCAACGAATGAAGTCGGGCCCATTCATCTCTAGCGTGAGGCCGGCAGAGATGAGGCGAAGGATTCTGGTGGTGGCGAGTGGCGACCATGAGCTATGCTTCGACAGGATCGGGGTCGCTCTAGTCGTCACCACGGACCAGCGGACTCTGGCGGACCTCGCAAAATGGTCCTGGCTCTTTCTCCACAGTCAGCACCACCGGCCTTGCCACTCCTCCCATCGCTCCTTCTGGAAACCGTCTGGGTATTCGCCCATGCACAGAGGCTTCGGAATCTAGGAAATAGATCCAGTAATGGCATCCCCTTGCTGGATACGGGGGACAAAATAGTGGCGAAAGAGCGGCGTACATGGGTAGAATCCGGAGAAGCCCTCATAGAGGTTGGCGAAGAGGGCCATGCATGCCACAACATTCGGCATGAAATCCAGGAGATGTAAGCTGTAGGTGTGCATGATGTCATTGAAGAAATCTGAGAAGGGGGGCAGAGCCTGCAAGAGAAGTAATCGACAAAGAATGGATAAATATTTGGGACAGGCTTGGCAAAGTGGGTGGGGATGCCCCGTCGTCTTTTCCCCCACAAGCACTAGAACTGATCCCTGGGCGTGAGCATGTCGATCGCCGGAGGGAAGAGGGCGTGCTTTTTCCGCATCTTCACCACCTCACTCTTCGGCACCTCCTTCCCCACGGCGGCCTTGGCCACTCCCTTGCCCTTGCTATCCTTAGGCTCCATGGCGGCTGAGAAGAAGCACGAGATCAAGATGCAATGGAGACGTGGTGGTGGAAAGCGGGGGCACGGAGCTCTGGTTCAAATTTGGGGAAGAAGAGAGGAAGGTGAGTTCCAAGATTGGGAGAAGTAGAGAAGGTAAATGAGCAGTGCCCCTGCGGGTTCTCCCCTTTTTATGGGGAAGGAGCGGGCCAGCACTTTACCATTTACTGCAGGGTGACGCATGCATGCCACGCCTGTCCTACATGCGACCCCCAAGTCATGCACTCAACACAGGCCGTGGGGAAGTGCAACTCATAGTAGGATCTTGGCGATCCATCTCTACCACACCCGCCCCCGCACCGCCTTGGGCCTTGCCCGACTATGCCTTGCGCTTATGTGTGGACCAGGCCAGGGGGCTCCTGTCGGTGTACAAAAGTATCGGTACTTTTGTACCCCCTTACTAGTGCATGGTCAGTCGTTGCCACGCCTGCGGCAAGGCCTAGCGAGGCAAAGGAAGGAAAGGCCCGAAGGCAACCAAGACAGATGCTCGAAGCGTGAGGGGCGAGGTGCAAGATGGACCACACCCGGCAAGGGCCTTGGCGGGGCAACCTACAAAAACACCAGCAAGTCCATCACCCTTGGGGCTGAGAGCTCTAACACCAACGACAAATTTAAGACCAAGATCTGGAGAGCACATGCCTGATAGCATACGGCCCCTCATGAAGTTTGGCAGCCCTCGTATACATGTGGGGTCAGAAGACGAAGGCCCCCGACAAGCCTTGCAGGGGACGATCACTGGCTCGCGGCCAGACCCGTGCCCGGCAAGGTTTCACCACCTCACCACCACTGAAGTGCGACCATAGGCGGCCAACTAAGCAAGCGCCTACATGGAAGCATGCAGATCTTCGTGGAAGCTTACCATTTTGCCAACACAACAGCTGATTGGCCAGCGTGGTTTTGCATGCCTCATTGCCTCGGACGTGTGGTGAGGCGAGGAGGAGCGGCGAACGATGGGATGGCCTCTTTTGACAACCCCAATAAAGCGAGAGGACACGTAGGCAACGAATTAAATGTGCTTGTCATACATTGATCGAGCGGTAAGCTCGTACAACTGTAGCTTGCCACCTCCTATGTGCCACTATGGCAACCCCTTTGTGTATAAAAGGAGGCCCAAGGCACACATAGAGAGGATTCAGACTTTTGGACAAAGCACGCACTGTAGCTAGTTCAAACGCTCAAGAACACACATATAACTAGATAAAGCAGGATTAGGGTATTATGCATCTCTGCGGCCCGAACCTGGATAAAAATCCCCTGTGTGCTAACGGCTCGACGTACTCTTCATGAAACTAACCCCCTGCCAAACGTAGAAGGGATCCTTGTGACCAAATAGGTGATCGGTTTCCCCGACAAAATGGTTTTTGGCCTTGTGGCAAAGAAGGTTGGGAGTCGAGGTATGAGATACCTTCCTGACCAACAGGAGTCGCATAGAGATACAATTAGCAAGGATTTGCTTACCGGATAGGTATGTTGGCTAGCAGTGATGCTAAAGCTCAGTAGTCGCATGCGCTACTCGGATTCTGAATCACTGAGAGTTTGCGGAGGGATGCTCACTTCAGTGGGAGTATTTCTATTTAAGGCTATAGTTACTCTACATAAACACATTGCTTAGTGATTGCTTATTTTCTGTTGTAGATGAATGGCACCACCTGCTCAACCCAACTTTGCATTGAAATCAATTCTGGAAAAGGATAAACTGAATGGAACAAACTTTACCACCCGGTATAGTGAAAGGATCGAGAAGAGGTGTCTAGAGGGGGGTGAATAGACCATTAACACACAAAGTTGGTAGCTTTTAAGTTTCTCAAGTTTACATGGAGATTTACCATAAGTTTAACCATTCACAATATAAATCAAGCAAGCATGCAAAGAGTATATGAGCAGCGGAAAGTGAGGCAAGCAACAGGCAAGAAAGTAAAGGGATGGGATTGGAGTGTGCAAACACAATTGGAGACACGGATGTTTTTGTCGTGGTTCCAATAGGTGGTGCTATCGTACATCCACGTTGATGGAGACTTCAACCCACGAAGCATAACGGCTGCACGAGTCCACGGAGGGCTCCACCCACGTAGGGTCCACGAAGAAGCAACCTTGTCTATCCCACCATGGCCATCGCCCACGAAGGACTTGCCTCACTAGGGTAGATCTTCACGAAGTAGGCGATCTCTTGCCCTTACAAACTCCTTGGTTCACTCCACAATCTTGTTGGAGGCTCCCAAGTTACACCTAACCAATCTAGGAGACACCAATATCCAAAAGGTAATAGATGGTGTGTTGATGATGAACTCCTTGCTCTTCTGCTTCAAATGATAGTCTCCCCAACACTCAACTCACTCTCGTAGGATTGGATTTGGTGGAAAGATGATTTGAGTAGAAATCAACTTGGGGAAGGCTAGAGATCAAGATTCATATGGTCTGAGCACATGAGTAGGTGGCTTTCTCTCAGAAAATGGGTAGTGGAAGTGTAGGCACGAGCTGATGCCTTTCCTCATGAATGAGGATAGGGTGGAGGGCTATATATAGCCTCCACACAAAATCTAACCGTTACACACATTATACCAGACTCGGTGTGACCGAATCAGAAAACTCGATTGGACCAATTCGGTACATATGTGACCGTTAGGCAATTTCGGTGGGACCGACATGATCAACTCAGTGGGACCGATGTAAAAGGGTAAGGGTAAAACCTCATCTCGGTTTGACCGATTACACAACTCGGTGGGACAGATTTGGTAATAAGTAAAACAGAGAGTTGGTCAGGCAAACTCGGTGTGACTGACTACATATTCTCGGTGGGACCGAAAATATTGCAATAGACAACAAAGAGTTTGCAAGCCCATCTCGGTGAGACTGAGATCCCATCGGTGAGATCGAACTGATTAGGGTTTCTGGCAGTGGATATGTCAAATGAACTCGGTTGAGCCGGATGGATCAAATCGGTGGGGCCGAGTTTGACTTTTGGTTTGGGAAATGTGTGGATATGAGAAAGTGGCTGAGGGCTCTGGAGCATATCACTAAGAACTTTGAGCAAGCAAGCCATTAAGCAACACCTCATCCCCTTTTAATAGTATTGGTTTTCCTATAGACTCAACGTGATCTTGGATCACTAAAAATAGAAAATGTAGAGTCCTGAGCTTTGAGCTTGAGGCAATCCTTTGTCCTTAGCATCTTGAAGGGGTTCCACATCCTCTTGTCCATGCCACTTCACTGTTGGGCTTATCTGAAATATACTAGATGAAAGTATTAGTCCAACAAGAGATATGTTGACATTAATTACCAAAATGACCCAAGGAGCACTTGTGCTTTCAATCTCCCCGTTTTTGGTAATTGATGACAACATACATCAAAGCTTTAGATAAAGATATAGAGACAAGCAAGTAAAGCTTTGGAAAGACATGTAACATGCATAGGCTCCCCCTACATGTATGTAATCATGTAAATATGGAACATAAGATCATGTGAGTGCATAAACATGATAGAGCAAGTAATGAGTTACATGTATCTTGGCTATATGCATCAGAGTAAATGGTGTGAACATGGGAAATGTACCTTCATGCTTATGAGTCCTTCTTGCAAACAATATGTACATCAGCAAGAGATCCTCATGAACATGAATGTGATGCATATACTTACCTTGTGGTCTTGAACTGGCTTTGGAAGAGATGAACCTGAGTAAACAAGGTTAGAAAACACAGAAACATCTACTAAGAAGAGCAAGAGCAGTAAACCACAAGAGTACCAAGATTGGGATGACATGTCCCCAAAGATAAAGATGTGCTAAGAATTTTAAGATTTCCTTCCCTCAGATGTCTTGCTCCCCCTGAATCTTATAATGGATATTGGGAGAAGATAGGGAAAATAAAATCAGAGCAAAGCAAACACAAAAACAACATGAACATGTCTTTCCCCTCTAAAGACATGTGAATTCTCTCCTCTTAGAATACCAAGCAACTGGAGTCTCTCTATTGAAAGGAATGTTTGCCTTCCCCACTTTCTTTCTCCCTCTGATGAAGTGATTAAGCTTTGATGTGAACTCTCTCTCCCCCTTTGACATCAATTTCGAAGAAGGGTCTTCTGGAGTGTGAGTCAAAATAGGTTATGTCCTTGAGTCACAGAGCAAAGCAGCACATGTGATGCTGGTAGAGGATAAGAATCACCGAGTGGAGCTGAAACAAAATGTGCAGAATGCAAGTGACAGAGTGATTTCTACGTCTTGAAGTCGTCTAAACCGAGTTGTTTTCGTTGGTGGCACCGAAAAATTTCGGTTTGATCGAAAGAGGAAAATCGGTTTGTCTGAGTTCATTACAGAGAAAACGCTTGTCACCTCAGCTCACTAAGTGAGTAAGATCTCACAAGGATTTGCAATGAATTAACTGAAGGATGTTCAAGGAATTGGGTGCAGAGAAATGCAAAACATATGTAGAAGAGAAGAAATCAAGATGAAGTTTTTTTTGAAAGGGGAATAAATATGCATGAAGCAAAATGCAAGAACAAGGAGAAACACTAGAGAACTTCATCTAGAATTGGTCACTAACAAAGTCACCTATGTTAGAATACATTGAGTTAGGAGTCAAGTGAGGAAACTTGATCATAGGTCATACTCATCGTTTAAGCTCAAAATTTGGTTGCCATTTTTCATTTAAGCACTTTGATGTATTCAAATCTTGTTGAGTTGCTTTGAGCCACATCTTGGGGTAAAGCTTCTCTAAGATGGAATAAAATACCTTGGGTGGTGGTGGTGATCTTGATTATGTAGTTGA
The DNA here is from genome assembly GCF_018294505.1 of Triticum aestivum. NCBI lineage: Eukaryota > Viridiplantae > Streptophyta > Magnoliopsida > Poales > Poaceae > Triticum > Triticum aestivum. The sequence continues at coordinate 305,998,519 of NC_057801.1, forward strand.
ACTTGTGTGAGATGCTCCATGTTGATGTAGTTCATTTGGAGCACCACTTGTAGTTGGAGTTCATCTACCTACATGGATTAGATTTGCAACGAAGAGCACTTGTGTATCCAAAATGATAATCACGAAATTTGACTTAAGAATTTGTCAATGGATATATTTGAAGGGTTTCATCCTTCCTTGTATTCAACCACCGTAAAGTAGAGACTTGGTGAGGTGGACATTGCTCAAGATGTCAGTGAGTTGCAACCTCATAGATTTAGATCCATCCAACTACCTACATGGGTTAGATAACATGCAAGGGTGCAAAAGTATCCAAGACATATGATTATCGTCATAAGAGAAATATCAAGGATTAGTCATAGGCTCATGTCTTGCATGTATCCAAATGGAGTTCCTACTCCAAGTTTCAGGCATCAGTGATCTTCAATTCACCTCTCAACCTGCAAAACACTTTCTCATCAAGTGGTTTAGTGAATATATCTGCCAATTGCTTCTCGGTGCGAACATGCTTAAGGTTAATATCACCCTTAGCAACATGATCTCAAATGAAATGATGACGAACTTCAATGTGCTTAGTTCGAGAGTGTTGCACGGGATTGTGAGCAATCTTAATAGCACTCTCATTGTCACAGAGTAAAGGAACATGTTTCACATATATCCCATAATATTTAAGAGTTTGGGTCATCCAAAGTAATTGAGTACAACATGAACCGGCGGCAATGTATTCCGCTTCGGCGATGGATAACGATACCGAGTTCTGTTTCTTGGAGGACCAAGGCACAAGAGATCTTCCAAGAAATTGACAAGTACCCAAAGTGGACTTTATATCAACCTTATTTCAGGCATAGTCCAAATCGGAGTAGCCAACAAGATTAAAAGAGGCCCTCTTTGGATACCAAATGCCAAAGTGTGGTGTATGAATTAAGTACCTCACTATCCTTTTCACGACCTTAAGATGACATTCTTTAGGTGCCGCTTGATATCGTGCATATATGCACACACTTAGCATGATATCGGGATGAGAGGCACATAGATACAATAATGAACCAATCATAGAGCGATAAACCTTTCGATCAACGGGTTCACCATCTTTGGTCAAGTCAAGATTTCCACTAGTAGGCATGGGTGTACTCATACCTTTGCATTCTTGCATATTTAACTTCTTGAACAAGTCCTTGGTATACATCATTTGAGAGATAAAGGTACCTTCCTTAGTTAGCTTGATTTGCAAACCAAGAAAGAACTTGAGTTCACTAATCATAGACATCTCAAACTTCTCTGACATTAGCTTTCCAAACTTCTCACTAAAATGAGGGTTACTTGATCCAACTATAATATCATCAACATAAATTTGGCACACAAATAATTTTCCATTAACCCTTTTAGTGAAAAGTGTAGAATCAATTTTTCCAATCTCAAAGCCTTTTTCAATAAGGAACTTGGTCAAGCATTTATACCATGCTCTAGGAGCTTGTTTAAGACCATAAAGAGCTTTGTGCAGTTTGTAAACATGATTAGGTTTCTTAGGATTAACAAAGCCGGGAGGTTGTTCAAGATAAACTTCCTCCTCAATTTCACCATTTAGAAAAGCACTTTTAATGTCCATTTGGTATAAAGTGATATCATGGTGATTAGCATAGGAAAGTAAGATGTGAATGGACTCAAGTCTAGCAACGGGGGCATATGTCTCACCATAGTCCATACCTTCGACTTGAGTGTAGCCTTGGGCGAGGAGACGTGCTTTGTTGCGAACTACTTGTCCATCTTCATCTTGCTTGTTGCGAAACACCCATTTGGTACCGATGATGTTGTGGTTGTTGTCGGGCTTCTCGATCAATGTCCACACTTGGTTTCTCTCAAAGTGGTGTAGTTCTTCGTGCATGGCGTTTATACAATCCAGATCTTCCAATGCTTCTTCAACCTTCATGGGTTCAATTCTAGATATGAATGAATAATGTTCACATTGGCAAATGAGATTTATAGTGAGTGATTCTCCCGGTTTAGATGTAATTGTAGATTTGCTCGACAGGATGGTCTCTAGCAACTCTTGCTCGAACTCGTGAGAGCTTTTTCTTTGATCGGGGTGGAACATCTTCTTCATCATCTCGTTCTTCTTCTTGGCCTTCCTCATTGTTGGCGTTGTCGTTCTCTCGTCGTGGTGGAGAAGGAGGTTGATGCAGTTCATCTTGATGTACTTCCTTGTTTTCTTCATCTTGGTGTGTCCCACTTGTGGATGCTTCCATATCAACTCTTTGTTCACCTTGTCATGAGGTAGAAGCTTCCACTTGGATGGACGAGGTACTCTCCTTCACCTCCGTTGGACGAACCTTGCCAATAGACAAGTCTTGGATTGCTTCCAAAGGATCTTTATCTCCTACATCAATTGGCGATTGCTCTACTTGTGAGCCATTAGATTCATCAAACTTCGCATCTACCGTATCTTCAACCTTTTGGGTGAAATTGTTGTAGACACGGTAAGTGTGAGGGTTTGAGCCGTAACCAAGTAGGAACCCTTCATGAGATTTAGGACCAAATTTAGAACGACGATGCTTATCAAGAATGTAGCACTTTCATCCAAATACTCGAAAGTATCCAACTTGGGGTTTGTTACCAGAGAGGAGCTCGTATGCCATCTTGCCGAGTAGCTTGTGAAGATACACACGATTTGTTGCATGACAAGCTGTCTCATACGCTTCCGCCCAAAAGTGCTTTGGCATCTTGTACTCATCAAGGATCGTTCTTGCCATTTTGATGAGCGTCCGGTTCTTCCTCTCAACAACTCCATTTTTTTGAGGTGTGTACACAGCTGAGAACTCATGTGAAATACCTTATTCGTCAAGAAAGGTGTTCACATTTGCGTTCTTGAACTCCGTTCCGTTGTCTCTACGAACCTTCTTGATCTTCACTTGAAATTCATTTTGGGCCTTCATAGCGAAGTTTTTGAAGATCTTTTGGACCTGCGATTTATCATCAGGAAGAACACCCACGTAAATCTTGAAAAATCATCAACTATAAGTAGACCAAAAGTGTTTCCACCAAGACTTTTGTAAGCATTGGGACCGAAAGATCCATGTGAAGTAGCTCGAGCGGCCTCCTTGTGGTCATGATGTTCTTCATGGGGTGGCTTCCTCCAACCTGTTTTCCTGCTTGGCAAGCACTACAAAGTCTATCCTTATCAAATATGACATCTATAACACCAAGGATATGATCACCTTTAATAATATTGTCAAGGAACCTAACCGTCTATGCCACAACCAACCTTTAGAGGATTTAGCAAGTAAGAAAGTTCTAGGCTGAGACTTTTTAGTGAAATCAACAATTTATAGATCACCTTTGCGTATACCGGTAAAGACCATTTTATGATTATCTCTATGAAACACTTGGCAATCTACTTTGGTAAATAGAACATTGAAGCCAAAGTCAGCTAGTCTAGAAATAGAAAGCAGATTATGGCCAAGAGATTCAACGAGCATGACAATTTTTATGGAGCTATCATGTGAGATGGCCACCTTACCGAGGCCAACCACCTTACCCTTTGAGTTATCACGAAAAGTGACATACTTTCGAGGGCTCTCGTTTTCGGCAAGCTCACGAAACATATCTTTATCTCCGGCCATATGATCGGTACATCCACTATCAAGGACCCATTCCTTTACTCCTGCAATGTATCCCTGAAGATTTGCCATAAGACCAAAGTGCCTCATTGCATCATGAAGATCAAAGTCACTATCCTAATCCTCATCATAGTGTCCATGTTCAACATCGTCATTTGGTGGATCAATTCCTAGAGAGGGTGATTCATTAGTTTGACAATGATGTTCTTTATGAATTCTAATAGCTTCGGAAATAATATTGCTAACAATTCCAACATATCCTTTGGCACGCATAAGAATTGTAAGCTCAAATAGACAATTACCAGACTTAGGATCATTGAAATTCATCTTACTCAAGGCAATAGACTTATGAGGAATCTCATCTAGATTTTACAAGGAATAATTTGGAAATCGTTCCTCAAGAAATTTCCATATTGTGTAGGCACACATAAGAGTAGGCAAGCAAACTATTAATTTTCTAGGAAAACCTCTAGTGATAAGATTAATAGTTCTAAGATTGCGTATCATTTCAATGGACTCATCAAGAATAGGATGCATAGGATCAACATGAGGTGCACAAGGGCTAGTGATGTACTTGTTAAAATGATATTCATTGAAAACCACAAGCATCTCATTATTCCACTCATGAAAGTACTCTCCATCAAGTACAAGCACTCTATGTCTAAGACTCCCCAAAGTAGACTCATCCATCTTCCTCCAATGGTGTTTAAACCAAAGCAATGGATACCAAAGCTCGGCTACGAATTGAAAGGATCGAGAAGAGGTGTCTAGAGGGGGGTGATTAGACCCTTAACACACAAAGTTGGCAGTTTTTAAGTTTCTTAAGTTTAAGTGGAGATTTAGCATAAGTTTAACCATTCACAATACAAATCAAGCAAGCATGCAAAGAGTATATGAGCAGTGGAAAGTAAAGGCATGCAACTTGCAAGAAAGTAAAGGGATGGCATTGGAGTGTGCGAATGCAATTGGAGACACGGATGTTTTTTTCGTGGTTCCGAGAGATAACGGCAGCGCCACGTTGATGCTATTGTACATCCAGGTTGATGCAGACTTCAACCCACAAAGGGTAACGGCTGTGCAAGTCCACGGAGGGCTCCATCCACGAAGGGTCTACGAAGAAGCAACCTTGTCTATCCCACCATGGCCATCGCACACAAAGGACTTGCCTCACTAGGGTAGATCTTCACATAGTAGGCGATCTCCTGGCCCTTACAAACTCCTTGGTTCACTCCACAACCTTGTTGGAGGCTCCCAAGTGACACCTAACCAATCTAGGAGACACCACTCCCAAAAAGGTAATAGATGGTGTGTTGATGATTAACTCATTGCTCTTGTGCTTCAAATGATAGTCTCCCCAACACTCAACTCACTCTCATAGTATTGGCTTTGGTGGAAATATGATTTGTGTGGAAAGCAACTTGGGGAAGGCTAGAGATCAAGACTCATATGGTTGGATTAGAATGTCTTGGACTCAACACATGAGTAGGTGGATCTCTCTCAGAAAATGGGTAGTGGAAGTGTAGGCACAATCTGATGGATTTCCTCACGAATGAGGAGATGGTGGAGGGGTATATATAGCCTCCACACAAAATCGAACCGGTACACACATTATACCAGACTCAGTGGGACCGAATCAGAAAACTCGGTCTCACCGATTCGGTACAAATGTGACCGTTAGGCAATTTCGGTGGGACCGATATGATCAACTCGGTGGGACCGATGTGCAAGGGTTAGGGTAAAACCTCATATCGGGTTGACCGATTACACAACTCGGTGGGACCAATTTGGTAATAAGTAAAACAGAGAGTTGGTCAGGCAAACTCGGTGTGACCGATTACATATTCTCGGTGGGACCAAAAATATTGCAATAGACAACAGAAAGTTTGCAAGCCCATCTCGGTGAGAGTGAGATCCCATCGGTGAGATCGAACTTATTAGGGTTTCTGGCAGTGGCTATGTCAAATGAACTCGGCGGCGCCGGATGGATCAAATCGGTGGGGCCGAGTTTGACTTTTGGTTTGGGACATGTGTGGATATGAGAAAGTGGATGAGGGCTCTGGAGCATATCACTAAGCACTTTGAGCAAGCAAGCCATTAAGCAACATCTCATCCCCTTTTAATAGTATTGGCTTTCCTATAGACTCAGTGTGATCTTGGATCACTAAAAATAGAAAATGTAGTGTCCTGAGCTTTGAGCTTGAGCCAATCCTTTGTCCTTAGCATCTTGAAGGGGTTCCACGTCCTCTTGTCCAAGCCACTTCACTGTTGGGCTTATCTGAAATATACTAGATGAAAGTATTAGTCCAATAAGAGATATGTTGACATTAATTACCAAAATCACCTAGGGAGCACTTGTGCTTTCATATAGAAATTTGAAAATTGTTCTCAAGCTTGATAAAAAGGAACATGTTCTAGAGGATCCACTTCTAGAGGAACCTGCTGATAATGCTAATACCACAACCAAGAATGCCTACCAGAAACTCATTGATGAATCAAACGAGATCAGCTTCCTCATTCTGGCATGTATGGAGCCTGATTTGCAACAAGATTTCGAAGATGTTGGGGCTTTCTATATGATCGAGAGTCTCAAGAGCATGTTTCAGGTATAGGCTAGGACAGAGAGGTTAAACGTCTGGCGATCCTTGATGGATTGTAAGATGATGGAAGGTGATCCACTGAGCCTGCATGTGATCAAGATGATCGGATATGTGCAAGCTTTGGATTGGTTGGGCTTCCCGCTCTTGGATGAGCTGGCTACTGATGCAGTTCTGGGTTCTCTTCCGCCCAGCTATGGGACGTTCATCTCAAACTATCGTATGCATGGCATGGATAAGAAGCTGACTGAATTGCATGGGATGCTCAAAGTGGCATAGTAGGATATTAAGAAGGCACGCGTCAAGTGTTGATGGTGCAGAAATTGGCTAAGTTCAAGAAGAGTTGGTCCAAGAAGAAGGCTAAGGCAAAGGGCACGGAGACGGTAACCTCCGCTGCTACGCCGAAGTCTGGACCGGACTCGAAGACCATTCGCTATGACTGCAAGGAGAACGGTCATTGGAAGAGGAACTGTAGCAAGTGGCTTGCAGAGCATGGCAAGAAGGTCGGGAATGCTGATTCAGGGAAATGTACACTTGTTGCATATGTTATAAACATTTACCTTGCTGACATACCTAGTAGCTCTTGGGTATTTGATACCGGATCGGTTGTTCACATTTGCAACTCGATGCAGGGACTGGTAAGAACTAGGCGTGTGGCCCAAGGGGAGATTGACATCAGGGTCGGCAACAAAGCAAGAGTTGCTGCGTTGGAGGTCAGCTCCAGCTTCCTTCTGGATTTATTTTGTAATTGAATAATTGTTATTACATTCCTGCACTGTCACGCCCAATATGCGACCCTGTCCAAAAGGAACTCGAAGGTCCCACCAAGGATAGACCCGCATATTGAAACGCTTTTGCAAGGTGGATATCATTACATCAACATTACATTATAGATGGGGATACATACATAAGGCATAAAATGTCACACGAATACAACAATACAATACATCAGAGCATCATCCGACTACGGATGAAACACAAACAGAAACTCAAACGACATCCACCCTGCTAGCCCAGGCTACCGACCTGGAACCTATCCCTGATCGAAGAAGAAGCATAAGAAGAACTCAATGCAAGCAAGCATCGCTCTCGCGTCAGGAGCATCGCGAAACCTGTACCTGCAACTGTTGTTGTAGTAATCTGTGAGCCACGAGGACTCAGCAATCCCATTACCATGGGTATCAAGACTAGCAAAGCCTAAAGGAAAGGAAGGGGTAAAGTGGTGAGGCTGCAACAGCGACTAAGCATATATGGTGGCTAACATACGCAAATAAGAGCGAGAAGAGAGCAAGCAGAACGGTCGTCAACTAGTAATGATCAAGAAGTGATCCTGAACCCCTACTTACGTCAAACATAACCCAAAAACCGTGTTCACTTCCCGGACTCCGCCGAGAAGAGACCATCATGGCTACAAACGCGGTTGATGCGTTTTAATTCGGATCTGGTGTCAAGTTATCTACAACCGGACATTAACAAATTCCCATATGCCTATAACCGCAGGCACGGCTTTTGAAAGATTATACCCTGCAGGGGTGTCCCAACTTAGCCCATGACAAGCTCTCGCGATCAACGAAGGAATAGACCTTCTCCCCGGAAGACCCGATCAGACTCGGAATGCCGGTTTACAAGACATTTTGACAATGGTAAAACAAGACCAGCAAAGCCGCCCGATGCGCCGAAAATCCCGATAGGAGCTGCACATATCTCGTTCTCATGGCAACACCAGATGAGACATCCTACGAGTAAAACCAGCCCCGAGTTGCCCGGAGGTGGCCCCGCAGTCTACTCAGTTCGGACCAACACTTAGACAAGCACTGGCCCGGGGGGGCTATAATAAAGATGACCCTTGGGATGCGCGACTCCCAAGGGAAAAGGGCTAGGTGAGGCAAATGGTAAAACCAAGGTTGGGCCTTGTTGGAGGAGTTTTATTCAAAGCGAACTGTCAAGGGGGTCCCATAAATCACCCGACCGCGTAAGGAACACAAAATCCGGGAACATAACACCAGTATGACGGAAACTAGGGCGGCAAGAGTGGAACAAAACACCAGGCATAAGGCCGAGTCTTCCACCCTTTACCAAGTATATAGATGCATTAATAATATAAGAGATATTGTGATATCCCAACCAAAATTCTGTCCACCGTGGAGAAATCTTCAACTTCACCTGCAACTAGCAACGCTATAAGAGGGGCTGAGCAAGCGGTAACACAGCCAAACAACGGTTTGCATAGGAAAGGTGTCAAAGGTTAGAGGTTCATGGCAATTTGGGATGGCTTGATAAACAGGTGATAGGTAGCACATCATAGCAATAGAATGAAGCAACTAGCATAGCAATGATAGTAGTGAGATCCAGGATAGCGGTCATCTTGCCTGAAACCCGCTAGGAAGAAGAACGAGTCCATCAAGAAGACATACGAACGTAGTCGAACGAATCCTCACAACTCCGGAACGAAACCGAAGGCAAACCGGAAAGAAGCAAACAACAAGGTAAACACACAAGCATAATCATGGCATGATGCACAAGCAAATATGATGCATGTCCGGTTTAAAGAGGCATGGCATGGCAAAGTGCAACAAACAATACTACAAGTTAAGTGGAGCTCAATATGCAACGAGTTGCATGTTGACAAAACACCACGTTGACATATTTAGTTGATCTCGTTTAAGATACCAAACACTATTAAATGTTGTTAAACATGGCAAGAGGTGAAGCATAAGAAAACTACCTAACTAGGCAAGTTTAAATGAGGCCGGAAGTAACAAACAACAATTCCAGAAAATCCCCATATGCAAATTATGAATTTGGTACTGTTCTGCCCTAAACACAATTTTCAAGTTGTTAGACATGCAAAACAATGCCACCATGTTAAACTAGGCATTTTTCCACCCCATTTACATATAAAGAACATTTAATTCCAAGCTACGGTTATTTAGTTATGAAATAAATCATTTTAACATGGCATATTAGCAAATTTAAATAAACAGCAAGTTAAACATTTTAACATGGGATGAAAATGACATATTATTAATCTACAAAAAATTCTAAGAATCTTTCATGTTTAAACCATTTTAATCCGATGCACCATTTGTGAGTTATTAATGCATGAATATAGGAGGGTTTTTTTTGTAAAACATTAATCTCTGGAAATTAGCTAAATTCGCAGAACGAGAAAAAACCACTATCGGGCCGAATCTGGAGGGGCTGCAGTTCTCACCATGGGCCATGGCCCAGGTCGGTGGAGAGGCTTGGGCAGGCAGAGGAGGTGGACCGGGCCGGGGCATGCTGGAGGGAGCTGGGCTGGGGCAGAGGGAGTTGGGCTTGCGCGGTGGAGCAGGAGGTGGGGCAGGCCCAGCTGGGCTCTGCTGCTGGGGAGGCCCAGACGGAGGGAGGTCATCGGCCTTGCCCGAGGCCGAGGCGAGGCTTGACAACGGCGGCGGGACGAGGGAAGCCGGCGGTGGGCGAGGGATGGCCGGAGGAGTCCGGGATGGGGCGGATCCGGCGGATCCCGGCCGGATCCATCCGTTCCCGGTGGCGGCGGTGGCAGAACGACTCCATGGCGGCGGCGGCTACCTGCGGGAGGAAGGGGTCGGCGGGGTGAGCACGAGAACTGGAGGAGGAGAAGGTAGAGAGGAGGAGGCAGGGCTCTGGCCTGGCGAAGCTTCGGCGGCGGCGACGCGCTGCTCCGGCAGGATGACGGGGAAGGTGACGCGGACGAGGGATCCGGCGACCGGCCAGGAGGCGCTGGGCGCGGGTGACGGGGAGGAGGTGGGCTCCAGGGGCGCGGCGCGGCGTGGCGCGGGCGCCTCGGGCCCAGATCGGCCCGGGGCGGGCCTCCGCTGGGCTTCGGGCAGATGGGGGCGCTGGAGGGAGGCAGGGGCGACGTGGCAGCCCCCGGTTGGCTCGGGGCGCGCCGGCGGCGGCGCCAAGTGGTGGAGCTGGAGCGGGTGGCACGGAAATGGAGGTGGGTGGCGGCGGAGATCCCGAGGAGGAGGGGGGATTGCTGCGGCTGGGTTAGGGAAGGGGGGTGTCCATATATAGCAAATTTGCTAGGGTTTGGGGGTTAGGAGGGGTTTCGGGACCCTCGGATCGCGATCGAGCGGCTCCGGACAGAGTGGGAACTAGGTGGCTACAAGTAGGCTGTGTAGAATGCCTCGAGCTGAGAAGAGAGAGAAACCGAGCGACCCGGTGGCAGTTTCGGAGACCGAAACATCCGACGAATAAACCGACTATATCGCGGTTACATATTTGACGGTTGGGCAGTTAAACGAACTCCAAACGCGACAAAACTTGGCAGGCGGCCTGTCTACACTATAATAAGACCGCATGACAAGTTGCATCCCATTCCGAGAACATTTTTATGCCACTTATAAAATAATATTTCGGAGGTGCCGCGGGCGCGTGCGAGTGTGGTCGGGCTCAGAGCGGACAACGGAGAGAACCGGCGGAACACGAACGGATGCAAGTTTTATGAAAATGATGCCGATGCAATGCGAATGATAACATGAGACGAGATGCATAACAAGAACAAAAGCAAAACAACAGACAAAACCCAACGACGGAGGAAATAATAAATCACATAGCCGGAAATGGCAAGATTCGGAGTTACGAATATGGAAAGTTGTATCCGGGGCGTTACAACACTCCACCACTATGAGAGGATCTCGTCCCAAGATCTAGGATGGCACCGGAGGGAAAAGGAAGAGGAAGATAAGCGGTAAAACTAAGTTGCTTCTTCGACCAATGAGTGAAACCACGACCCTTGAGAGGTTAAAAAGTTGGAAGAAAGAACACAACGGAATTGAACACAATTGAGAGCACTGCGGTAGAAAATAGAAAACAAGGAACACCATGTGAACCTTGGAGGTTGCAAAGCTATGAATGACGAGTACAATGGACAAGAAGGAATTGAAACCACTCTCGTTGAAACGAGATAAGAATGAATAAGAATGATATAATTTGGGCAGCACTCCGGTTGAACATGGAAGGAATCGAACATGAACTTGACAAGATGAGAGGATACTTGATGAAATCAACAACACACTGCCTCCGGAACTATTGAAAGAATGGCATAATGGGTAAGAAGGATTTCAGACAGCTCTTCGGTTGAGGAAGGAGGCAAAACTTGATAAGATGAGAGAACTCGAATGAAAACACGACACGCCGGTTAAATGGATAAGCAAGAAAAATAACATGATCTTGACAAAACGAGATGATGGTTGAAGAGAGCAACATCACAATGCCTCCGGAACGAAAGAATAGAAGCTAGATTGTTGGGATAAAGGGGCGGAGAAGAAAATGACAATTTCTGCCACAAATGAACTTGGAAAGCATCCTTGCAAAGAAGGATTGAACGGAGTTGTTGGAAAATCAATAACGAGAAGGACAAGTTTGTAGTGGGCTTATGGAAAACATCTCAAGACTATGAGGTGAAATTCTGCCACTAACCAAAACAATTGCTTGCTTGAGAACAACGAAGAGATGAAAAACCTCTTTCACAGAGAAGGATATGGAGAAAGCTTGGATCATTGATAAGCACCACAATAGCAACATCCCTTATAGAAGGCTTTAGGTTAAATATGACACAAGATAACTCCAACGAAGAGATTAATATGGGTTGAAACAAATCATGATCGAAGAGAAAATGATGGATTCACAATATCTCATTCTTGACAACTTGTGAATCACGAAGGGAAATTGTCAAGAGTGACATAACACCATCTCAAAAGATAAGGTAGAAAGGATTGCACTTCGGAATGCAAGATGAAGAATGCTTGAACGCCTCAAAACAAAACATGTGTTTAGCACCATGTTTATTTTAGATTATAGCTTAGTGGGTCATAACTTCGAGGGAAGTCTTGAAGAACAAAATGAGAATGAAAGGAATCCTTGATGAACCATCATGTTGATCTTCCATGAAGAACTCCGGTAATAAAAGGATGATAGAAAGAAAGAGAAGTTGGAAACACAAGGTGAAGCCTTGCAATTATTTAGATGGAGCTTTGCGATGATATAACCGAGAGAACTTGGAACTCCGGAAAGAAAAGAATTGAATCACCTCGAGGAAATAAGAATAAGATTTATTGTATGCTTATCCTTCATCAAATTAAATTGATGCCAAACAACGGATTTGGCATACTACTTATTCTCGTAAAAAGGATGAAGATAGATATGGCGCAAACTTGTGAAGGTCTTCAAGGAACCACCGGTAGGATTTGGAAACAACGAATATTTGATATGATAACGGAGGAAGAGAGATCTTGAACAAACCACCGTAAGAATTGAAAACGAACGAAGTAAAGGGGTGAATCACCGGTAAGAATTAGAGAACGAATGAAGATACTTAAGGAAATTTGATACAAGAGAACGAAGAGATCACGAGCTGATTAGATAGTACTTGAACGATGCACCGGTATGATTTGGAGAACGAGAGCTGAAAGCTTGAATGAATAATTCTGAGATGATGGGCTACGGAGAATCAATCTGAAAAGACTCTTGAATTGCTTCGGATGGATGAAAAAAAAATTCTCACAATCGAAAACAATTATGAGAGGATGGCATGCATCTAGAACCATGAATCTTCAAGAGAATGGACCAAGATTTAAGAGAAACTCTTCTTCGGTCTTCAAAATCTGAGAATGATGACGATAAACACCACCATGAATTATTGAGATACTCCGGGAGAATGAAAAGCGAAGGGGGTTGAGCCAACGATGAAAAGAATTTGAAAGATCTTGGAGAAAGGCGTGTGACTGATGGAATTCATTTTTACGTCAACTTGAAAAGAATTGAGAACAACTTCAGGGGAATTAGAAGAGTCAGGTAAGATCCTGGGAAAAGACCTGTGGGTTAGGGCCCACTCAAAAGATACACCGTTGAACGATTGATTGAAAGGGGGGATTGCACCGGTTGAATTAAATGACTTGAATGAGATAACAACCTCGAAATATCTTGAACGGATTGAGAATGGAAACACAAGTCTTCTGAGATATCTTGAGCACTCCGGATAATTATAGAGAGGGGTGAACAATTAAGTGGTGCACCGGCATGAGAAAGCATTTGACATGAGGAAAGGAATATGATCAACACTGAAAGCTTGAATTGGATCCACCGGAGAAGAAAAAGAGAACGAAGAATGATGAACTTGAAGCTTGTGTGCATCTTCACGAGGGATCACCGGATCAGAACATTGATTGAAAAGAGTGAAGAGACTTCACATGAATAAATGGATACTTGATTATAATATATGAGTCCTTGAAGAAAAGGGGTGGTAGGGAGGGAAAACAAAGGCAACTTGGGGACGGACGAAACAAACACCGTTGAGAAAACTTAGAATTGATCTCGCAAATGTTGAAATGATCGGATCCACTAAACACGCCGGTTGGAAAAGAGTTGACATGACAACCTCGATGATCAAGAAGGATTAGCACTCCCATAGAAATATGAGAACACCATTTAGGAAAGGTATGGATTCAACACTTGACTTTGAAGCAACTTGAATACCACAAATAAAATAAAACAAAGGATTTGGCTTGCAGAATAAGCCGGAAACAAACATATGATAGATCCCATATCGTATCATGTGTCTGTTGGAAAGATAAAACTAGAGCTCCTGAATTCCCACCTATAAAACTGCCGAAACTTTCTGGTTATGCAATCTGGTGTTGGGGATACAGGGGAAGCAATATATCTCACCCAAACTAACAATACCTACATCCAAGCTGTATCCATCCGTCAACACATAACCAAGAAACCTTCGGAAATCGTGTACCTCAACCTTCGAAAAGCATCCGTTATACGAGTTATGGCAATACTCCCGAACTCCCCAGTACTGGGTGACGTCGAGGTTATCTCACCAACAACTGCATAAAAGAGATTTTCGATATCGGCAAAACTCAGGTATTCCAGAACTGCAACGATAAAATTGTGACGACAACACCTCAGAGCTCGACTCCCCGGGTCAAAGCCACATAAATAGACAGGAGGCACCAAGAACAATGTTCTCGTCACAAAACCATCGAAACGATTCCAAGATACCCGCGTGATCCTAAATTTTTTTTTGTGAAATTTGAGGAGAGGAAAGACAAAATATCTACGTCAGAAGATCTCACCAGAGTGATGAAGGGGCTGAGGAGTAAAAAGAATCCTACTCTCCGATATATATAATCCTAAGACTCAAAATACTTTTCTTCTAGACTCAACAACGGCCAACAATCAAGGGGGCTCCTATGGTCGGTCGAGGCTCTGATACCAACTTGTCACGCCCAATATGCGACCCTATCCAAAAGGAACTCGAAGGTCCCACCAAGGATAGACCCGCATATTGAAACGCTTTTGCAAGGTGGATATCATTACATCAACATTACATAATAGATGGGGATACATACATAAGGCATAAAATGTCACACGAATACAACAATACAATACATCAGAGCATCATCCGAATACGGATGAAACACAAACAGAAACTCAAACGACATCCACCCTGCTAGCCCAGGCTACCGACCTGGAACCTATCCCTGATCGAAGAAGAAGCATAAGAAGAACTCAATGCAAGCAAGCATCGCTCTCGCGTCAGGAGCATCGCGAAACCTGTACCTGCAACTGTTGTTGTAGTAATCTGTGAGCCACGAGGACTCAGCAATCCCATTACCATGGGTATCAAGACTAGCAAAGCCTAAAGGAAAGGAAGGGGTAAAGTGGTGAGGCTGCAACAGCGACTAAGCATATATGGTGGCTAACATACGCAAATAAGAGCGAGAAGCGAGCAAGCAGAACGGTCGTCAACTAGTAATGATCAAGAAGTGATCCTGAACCCCTACTTACGTCAAACATAACCCAAAAACCGTGTTCACTTCCCGGACTCCGCCGAGAAGAGACCATCATGGCTACAAACGCGGTTGATGCGTTTTAATTCGGATCTGGTGTCAAGTTATCTACAACCGGACATTAACAAATTCCCATATGCCTATAACCGCAGGCACGGCTTTTGAAAGATTATACCCTGCAGGGGTGTCCCAACTTAGCCCATGACAAGCTCTCGCGATCAACGAAGGAATAGACCTTCTCCCCGGAAGATCCGATCAGACTCGGAATCCAGGTTTACAAGACATTTCGACAATGGTAAAACAAGACCAGCAAAGCCGCCCGATGCGCCGACAATCCCGATAGGAGCTTCACATATCTCGTTCTCAGGGCAACACCAGATGAGACATCCTACGAGTAAAACCAGCCCTCGAGTTGCCCCGATGTGGCCCCGCAGTCTACTCGGTTCGGACCAACGCTTATACAAGCACTGGCCCAGGGGGGCTATAATAAAGATGACCCTCGGGATGCGCGACTCCCAAGGGAAAAGGGCTAGGTGAGGCAAATGGTAAAACCAAGGTTGGGCCTTGCTGGAGGAGTTTTATTCAAAGCGAACTGTCAAGGGGGTCCCATAAATCATCCGACCGCGTAAGGAACGCAAAATCCAGGAACATAACACCGGTATGACGGAAACTAGGGCGGAAAGAGTGGAACAAAACACCAGGCATAAGGCCGAGTCTTCCACCCTTTACCAAGTATATAGATGCATTAATAATATAAGAGATATTGTGATATCCCAACCAAAATCCTGTCCACCATGGAGAAATCTTCAACTTCACCTGCAACTAGCAACGCTATAAGAGGGGCTGAGCAAGCAGTAACATAGCCAAATAACGGTTTGCATAGGAAAGGTGTCAAAGGTTAGAGGTTCATGGCAATTTGGGATGGCTTGATAAACAGGTGATAGGTAGCACAACATAGCGATAGAACGAAGCAACTAGCATAGCAATGATAGTAGTGAGATCCAGGGTAGCGGTCATCTTGCCTGAAATCCCGCTAGGAAGAAGAACGAGTCCATGAAGAAGACATACGAACGTAGTCGAACGAATCCTCACAACTCCGGAACGAAACCGAAGGCAACCAAGAAAGAAGCAAAAAACAAGGTAAACACACAAGCATAATCATGGCATGATGCACAAGCAAATATGATGCATGTTCGGTTTAAAGAGGCATGGCATGGCAAAGTGTAACAAACAATACTAGAAGTTAAGTGGAGCTCAATATGCAACGAGTTGCATGTTCACAAAACACCACATTGACCTATTTAGTTGATCTCGTTTAAGCTACCAAACACTATTAAATATTGTTAAACATGGCAAGAGGTGAAGCATAAGAAAACTACCTAACTAGGCAAGTTTAAATGTGGCCGGAAGTAACAAACAACAATTCCGGAAAATCCCCATATGCAAATTATGAATTTGGTACTGTTCTGCCCTAAACACAATTTTAAAGTTGTTAGACATGCAATACAATGCCAGCATGTTAAACTAGGCATTTTTCCACCCCATTTACATATAAAGAACATTTAATTCCGAGCTACGGTTATTTAGTTATGAAATAAATCATTTTAACATGGCATATTAGCAAATTTAAATAAACAGCAAGTTAAACATTTTAACATGGGATGAAAATGACATATTATTAATCTACACAAAATTATAAGCATCTTTCATGTTTAAACCATTTTAATCCGATGCACCATTTGTGAGTTATTAATGCATGAATATAGGAGGGTTTTTTTTGTAAAACATTAATCTCTGGAAATTAGCTAAATTCGCAGAATGAGAAAAAACCACTATCGGGCCGAATCTGGAGGGGCTGCAGTTCTCACCATGGGTCATGGCCCAGGTCGGTGGAGAGGCTTGGGCAGGCAGAGGAGGTGGACCGGGACGGGGCGTGCTGGAGGGAGCTGGGCTCGGGCAGAGGGAGTTGGGCTTGTGCGGTGGAGCAGGAGGTGGGGCAGGCCCAGCTGGGCTCTGGCACTGGGGAGGCCCATGCGGAGGGAGGTCATTGGCCTTGCCCGAGGCCGAGGCTAGGCTTGACGGCGGCGGCGGGACGAGGGAAGCCGACGGCGGGCGAGGGATGGCCGGAGGAGTCCGGGATGGGGCGGATCCGGCGGATCCCGGCCGGATCCATCCGTTCCCGGTGGCGGCGGGGGCAGAATGACTCCATGGCAGCGGCGGCTACCTGCGGGAGGAAGGGGTCGGCGGGGTGAGCACGAGAAGTGGAGGAGGAGAAGGTAGAGAGGAGGAGGCAGGGCTCCGGCCTGGCGAAGCTTCGGCGGCGGCGACGCGCTGCTCCGGCAGGACGACGGGGAAGGTGACGCGGACGAGGGATCCGGCGACCGGCCAGGAGGCACTGGGCGCAGGTGACGGGGAGGAGGCGAGCGCCAGGGGCGCGCGGCGGCATGGCGCGGGCGCCTCGGGCCCAGATCGGCCCGGGGCGGGCCTCCGCTAGGCTTCGGGCGGATGGGGCGCTGGAGGGAGGCAGGGGCGACGTGGCGGCCCCCGGTTGGCTCGGGGCGCGCCGGCGGCGGCGCCAAGTGGTGGAGCTGGAGCGGGTGGCGCGGAAATGGAGGTGGGAGGCGGTGGAGATCCCGAGGAGGAGGGGGGATTGCTGCAGCTGGGTTAGGGAAGGGGGGTAGGCTGCCAAATTTGGAAGGGGGGTGTCCATATATAGCAAATTTGCTCGGGTTTGGGGGTTAGGAGGGGTTTCGGGACCCTCGGATCGCGATCGAGCGGCTCCAGACAGAGGGGGAACTAGGTGGCTACAGGTAGGCTGTGTAGAATGCCTCGAGCTGAGAAGAGAGAGAAACCGAGCGACCCGGTGGCAGTTTCGGAGACCGAAACGTCCGACGAATAAACCGACTATAGCGCGGTTACATATTTGACGGTTGGGTAGTCAAACGAACTCCAAACGCGACGAAACTTGGCAGGAGGCTTGTCTACACTATAATAAGACCGCATGACAAGTTGCATCCCATTCCGAGAACATTTTTATGCCACTTATAAAATAATATTTCGGAGGTGCCACGGGCGCGTGAGAGTGTGGTCGGGCTCTGAACGGACAACGGAGAGAACCGGCGGAACACGAATGGATGCAAGTTTTATGAAAATGATGCCGATGCAATGCGAATGATGACATGAGACGAGATGCATAACAAGAACAAAAGCAAAACAACAGACAAAACCCAACCACGGAGGAAATAATAAATCACATAGACGGAAATGGCAAGAGTCGGAGTTACGAATATGGAAAGTTGTATCCGGGGCGTTACATGCACTTAGTCAGAACATTATTCTACCTCATGTTTGATGAGTCAGGGTTATGAATTCAATTTAAAGGACAATGGTTGTTCGTTTTATTTGAATGGTATGTTCCATGGCTATGCACCCATTGTAGATGGGCTATTGATATTGAATCTGGAACAGGAACTGGTCTATAATGTGAATGTCAAGAGGCATAAGCCTAATGAGATAAATCCAACGTACTTCTGGCATTGCTGGCTTGGACACATTAGTCTGAAACAAACAAAGAAGCTCCATGATAAAGGGCTCCTAACTTCAGCTGACTGCGGGTCGTTCAAGACATATGAATCATGCTTGCTCGGCATGATGACTAAGTCTCCTTTCAGAAAGAGTTGCGAGAGGGCATCCGAGCTGTTGGAGCTCATACATAGTCATGTGTGTGGTCCAATGAGCACAACCACTAGAGGTGGCTATCAGTACTTCGTGACTTTTACCGACGACTTGAGTAGATATGGGTATATCTATTTGATGAGGCATAAGTCGGAAACCTTCGAAAAGTTCAAAGATTTTTAGAACATGGTTGAGAATCAGCTCGACAAGACTATAAAGCTTCTACGATCTGATCGTGGAGGTGAGTACATGAGCCAGGAGTTTGATGATCATTTGAAAAGCCGAGGTATAGTACCTCAGCTCACACCTCCAGGTACGCCACAGAGAAATGGCGTGTGAGAACGGATGAATAGTACCTTTTTGGACATGGTCCGGTCTATGATGAGCAAATCAGATTTACCATTGTCATTCTGGGGATACTGTCGGCATTCTGGGAACGGGGGTCCACAGACTTGCCTGCCTGCGGCCTGCAGCGTGACTCACCAGCGGCCCAGTACACCCATCTTCATCAACAAATGCTCAAGACTGTCTCAAGGGGCCAAGCCTCGCGGGGTGGACGACACAAGGCCTCCTCACAGGTGGCCTCACCAGGCAGGCTCGCGAGGAGGCGGAGAGATCAAGGCGAGGGGTACCTTACGAGGTGCTCATGACGCAAGCCATGGCCATCAAGACCATGCGGCCACCAGGCGGGCGCCAGCCTCCGCGGTGTCCTCATTTCCTCTTTGGTGCAAAGGGGGCAAGCACAGGCGCGCAGTACCGAGGCATCAAGCAAAGGTTTCCATATCAGTGCAATGAGACCAAGACCAGCAGGATGGCAGGACGGAGGTCACTGTGCAGCCCGAGACGACATCATCACCAGTGCCTTTGGTAGTCGAAGACCACCTTTAGTCAGGATAGTTTGTACTAGCTGTCCCCATTCAAAATGGCCGTTGTTGGCTCCCTTCCCGCTCAATATTTGGGAAGTGGACCACGGCCTCTGTAAAGAGAGATAGCCACAACAGTAGGAAGTCATCTCATCTGGAATCAAACCGAGACCTAGCTTGTCCGCACATCACCACAAGAACATCTCTCGCGAGGCTGTTCTTCCTTTGTACTGTTCATCATCAGCCTAAGAGGCAACCCACCACACCACACACTGGATTAGGGTATTACACCACAACGGTGGCCTGAACCAGTATAAACCTCGTGTCTCTTGTGTTGTTCATCGTGCTAGCTTAGAATCGCGGCGAGGTTGTGGGCGTGTTTCTGTAGGGAGAAGATCGTCGTGCGCACCCCAGAGTTTGAACCTTAAGAGTTTTGCTGGAACCCGATATCCGACATTTGGCATGCCAGGTAGGGGCGCACCAAAATCTTCTTTCCGCTGATCTGCGTTCCATCGCTTCATCGCATCCATGGCAGACACTCGCCGAGCCCGCGCCGAGCGCCAGGCTGCTCTCGCCGCCCGCGTCGCCCAGACGGCTCCCGTCGGTGGGCCTCCTCGTCGTTCTCCATTTCCTGCCTCCAGCGCCGCCACCGGCCCGGCGGGGAACGAGCAGCAAGCATCTTCGCTGTACCCCACGGTGCGGCGGGAAGGCCGCACCGCCACTCTGTTGCTGACCCCAGCTGGTTCGTCGTCTCATGCCCATCGCCCCCACGGACGCGCAGGCCGCATTGCTCCTGGCACGTGAGCTCCTGCACTACCGCCCCGTCTAGGACCTCTAGTAAGAATGGCTCGCCCGCATCACCGAGCTCGTCAGCGCCGCAGGGGGCTCTCTCGCGCCGTCCCTCTTGCTGCCTCGCCCTCCGTCCTGCATGGGCGACGCGGCTCAGTGAGCACCTCCGCCACCTCCTCCCCAAGAAGGCGCCCTGGCTCCAAGGCGCGTGGCCCCTGGACATGACCCACCGCGTTCGGCACCTGTGCGGCAAAATAGAAGCTGCCAAGAAATTCCTCGGCCTCAAGAAGGCGCTCATGTGCTCCCTGCACCAGCACGACGAGACCGCATCCCTGCACCAGCACGCCAAGACCCCACGTTGCCCCTGGCGGCGGCCGCAGGAACCATCAAGAGCAAGCCCTGCGTCAGCAAAAGGCTCCGGTGGCCACAACAGGCTGCCATGCCTTCACCATCGAGCTACGCAGCATCGCCTGGCCAGGCAAGTTCAAGCCGGATCTGCCTCCTCGCTACAACAGTGCTGTTGACCCCGCCGAGTTCCTGCAGCTCTACGAGCTGGGCATCGAGGCGGCCAACAGAGACGAAAAGGTCATGGCGATCTGGTTTCCCATGGCGCTCAAGGATGGTGCCCGCACTTGGCTCCTGAACCTGCCTCCCGACTCGATCTCCTCTTGGGACGAGATGCGTAGCCGCTTCATCGGCAACTTCCAGAGCACTCGCGACCGCCCTCCGACAGCGGGTGACCTGCGCCGCATCAAGCAGTAGCCCGGAGAGACCCCGCATAAGTACATCTAGCATTTTAACAACGCCCACCTCAAGATCCCCAAGGTGATAGACGAGGCCATCATCTTAGCGTTCTCTGATGGCGTCCGTGATGTCAAGATGAAGGAGGAGCTCGCCATCCACGAGGATCTGTGCACATCTCTGGAGCTGTTCAACCTGGCGACCAAGTGCGCAAGAGCTGAGGAAGGACGCCTCTCCCTCCTCGAGCTCCCAGCTGCAGACTCAGAAGAGAAGAAGGCCAAGGCCAAGGACATGAAGCGCAAAGGAGCATCCGTACTCGCAGCAGAACCAGACACCAAGCGCGGCAGGGACCAGCTGGAGTCGTCCAAGGGCAACCAATTCTGCGCCTACGACAACCTCTACACCCACAACAACAATGAATGCCAGGAGCTCAGGGCCGTTCGAGAAGGATGCATCGGTCGACGCCCCGAGCGCAATGACCGGGGCTACGGCCGAGGAGGAGGACGAGGCGGATGACAATGGGACGACCGAGGCACTCGCCAGGAGTGGCGTGACCAACCTCGCGAGGATCGCTGGCAGGACTAGCCTCTTGAGGGAGTCTGGAGGGATCAGCCTCGCGAGGACCACCCGCAAGGCAATGCAGGCCTTCCTCCTCTGCCACCACCGCCAAGAAGGAATGATGACCACCACCAGGACGAGGGGGCTGGGGGCTTCTAGGAGACGTGTGCTATCGCTTGTATCTTGGGCGGTGCCCAGGCCGTAGCCTCTCAAGGCATCTTCAAGCAATTTGCTCGCGAGGTGAACGCAGTCCTCCCCAAGCTCGAGGCCAAACGCCCGCTCAGGTGGTCCAAGTGCGCCATCACTTTCAGCTCAGCAGATCAACTCAAGTGTGTGGCTACAGCTAGCATCCTCCCAATGCCTTGTTCCCCAGTCATCAGCAACGTGCAAGTTACCGGGACCCTCATCGATGGTGGAGCAGGGCTCAATGTTCTATCTGTCGAGATGTTCAACAACCTTGAAGTGACATATGATCAACTTCAGCCTACCAAGCCTTTCTCAGGAGTTACTGACGGCTCCACTACCGAGCAGCGCAACAACTACCACACCGAGCTCATCGACTTCGACCACATTAGCCTGCCGTATAGTGCCATTCTCAAGTATCCAGCCCTGGCCAAGTTCATGGCGGTGACCGACCATGGCTACAATGTCCTTAAGATGCCAGGAAGCGGCGGAATCATCACAGTCCCCTTCGAAGAGAAAGATGTGGTGTGCTCCCTCGAGCACGCCTTCCAAGCCACATCAATCAAGGACCCAAACAGCAAGGGCGAGAACCCTCCTGAGGCAGTCCCCAAGAAGAAGACATCGCCCAGCTCAAGGCCTCAGGAGGTTGGCATCTCAGGAGGTGTTGCATCGGGATCCACGCCCGTGCAAGGGGCGCCTTACTCCCTCAGGAGTTCATCACCAAGGCCACTCAGGAACTTCAGGAATCAAGAGTCATATGCGGCTACCGCCATCTGCCTGGCGTAGCTCCCTATCCAGGCAAGGATGGCGGGTTGCGCATCCGCATCGACTTCCCAGGGCTCAACCGAGCCGCGTCTCGGGAGTGCCTCTTTCCTTCACACGTGGGATGTTGCGAGGGTCCACCGCACAGCTACGTTCGCATCCCTTTCAGCTTGCCTAACGTGGCTGCTACTCACCAGCGCCATCTGTGGAGCATTCCGGCGGCTCAGGAGGCCAGGCATCACGTGGTCCTGGTGGAGATGGAGATGGTCCTTGAGGAACCGCCTGGACCCCCTGAGCCTCCCGAGGCGTAGGGCTTCGGTGGCTCGAGAGGATCGGCCTCTTCACCGCACATTGTCAGCTACTCCAACACCACTTCTACAATGGTACCAAGTGACATCTTCCGAGTTCATTTCAGCTGGGAGCGCCCTCAGGGCTGCATCATTCCCAGGTCGCGTGCGTACGTCCCTGCGGCATGTATCCCTTTTGCTTTTGTCTTTAGTTTACCTTGCTGGGGGCGCCCCTCAGGCTGCATCATCCCCGAGCCGCTCGGGCCTGACCCACTGGCATGTATCCTCTCCGTGTTCATCTAAGTCGATTTTCCTTTCATACTTAACCTGGCTATGATTATGATCTGCCGCCTACCACGGGCCTCTTCTCCCCCATGCAAATCAATTGCGCGTTGAAAGGGGGGCTCCTGAGCATCACAACTCAGGAGCTCTTACTGGCTCTCCAGCCCACACCCCCTGGCCTTGTCCACGGCATCGCGACCTGGCATACCAATGGTGGCTGACCTCCCTCGAGGGCCAGGACCTAAGAACGTAGAGCATTTGCATCTAACCATCTCGCAGGAACACACAGCCGTCCAAGGCTCAAGACTAGGCACAACCCGCCTTGAGGTAGGGCCTCGTGAGTCCCGCGCTGGCTCATGAGTGCACAGATACACCTCGTCAAGCCCTGCCATGCAAGCCACGTGTCAGGGCGGGGTTGTACACGCCCCGGGGGCTCCTCCTAGAGGGCCCCCCTCCTACGTACCAGTGGAAGCACCATGCTCCGCACTGGCTGACGACACTGCCGAGGAGCGGCTATGCCCGTACACATACTAAAGCGCTATGCTCTGCGCTGGTGATAAACAACTGAGGACAGCCCACGGCCGTATCAATCTCAAGGAGCCCAGAGCTCAGTGTCTGGCCTCATCGCAACACCTCCCCTCGAGAGTGTCATGCGAGGGGGCTAGACATGGGGGCTGCGCCCAGGTCACACCCGAGAGCACACCGCCCAGCCAGGTCTCATGGACATGGTCGTCCTGCGCCTCTCCCCGAGCGGAGCCAAGGTATGAAGACCATTTGAACGTCAAGGGGGACTCCTGATCATTGCGACTCGGGAGCCTAACTGGTCACGTAGCCCCTTACTCCTTAGTTCCGCAAGGCTAATGGCGGTTGAGGTATGCGCGGGGCCGGGCCCTGCCAATGTAGAACGCCAGATCCACCCCTACACTCCCTCCCTATTTTCTTTTTGCGCGTCAAGGGGGACTCCTGAGCATCGCGACTCAGGATCCTAACTTGTCACATAGCCCCTCACTCCTTGGTCCCGTCCTGGTGAGCCGGTCGGGGCTAACGGCGGGTGAGGTATGCACGCGGCCGGGCCTTGCCGACGTAGAACATGGAGCAAATAGGAAGGAAACCGCAAATCTCGAAGCAAATCCGGAAGCAAATATTACCAACCATAATTTTCTTCGCAATACCAAACGCAAGTTTAAACGCCTCCATGAGGCATGGTACACATTGCAGGAGTTGGAAACTAGAAAGAAGGTGCGAGAAGATCACCCTTGGACAGTGCCGTCATTCGCCAAGGGCTCTGCCTCCGTGGTGGTGTCGCCCCCACCAGCTCCACCTCTCGAATCGACGGGATCAGCAGCACCTGCCATGGGCACAGTGGCAAAGCACGGAACTTCACCAGCAGGGCTTCCACCTGGCCCTTCACAGCTTCAGCGGCGGCGGCGAAGCGCTCGTCGTCCACGGGCTACAGCAGCTCGTCGAGGATGGCGCCAGGGTCGCAAAGGTAGACGTGGCTGAAGACGCACGTCAGCGCCGCAGAAGAAAGGACGCGAGCTTCCTCGAGTGCCTCGACCAAGAAGGGAAGCAGCTGGGCGGGGCCGTCCTTGGCACCAGCCAGCGGCTTCTCCAAGACGCCCTCGTAGAGCGTCTTTAGCGCCTGGCGAGATCTCTCCTTAAGATCCATGAAGGCCACACGGTCCTCGGCTAGGACCTTCACCTTGGCATCCAGCTCAGCCCTCTCCGTCTTTAGCTTCTTCTCCAGCATCCCCAGCCGGCTTTGTTCAACGGTCAGCTCAGGGTCACGGTCCCCGATGGTGTCCTCCCGAGGCTTCATCTCCTCCTCCTTCGCCTGGCGGTCGTGAGCCTCTTTGGTGAGCTCGTCGCGCAAACCCTGCAGCTCAGCCTCCAGTGCCTTGCAACGATCTAGGGCGACCGTGGCATCCTTCATCACCGCATCGCGGGCGGCTGCGGCCTGGGTGGCGGCTTGCTTCTCCTCCTCAAAAGCTGCTGCGGCCCGACTTAGGGCCGCTCGGACAGAGGTATCAGAGTGAACCCAGCCGGAGACTAGCTCTAGGCGCCATGGAGGTCTTCTCGCAGCTGGCCCAGCTCAGTAAGGGCACGGTCCAAGATGGAGAAGGAGGTAGAAGAATTCCGAACCATTGGTGCAGGAGGAGGCGGCAGCGTGACCGCGGCTTGGGAGGTTGGGGCTCCTGAGTCTTGGCTACCTCAGCAACAACATTAGGCGCCGACACCTCTGGAGACAGCAGGGCCATGGGAGCTGGCGCCCCGCCAGAGCGCTCCTCCGGGCCTCGTGAGGGCGATCGGGCAGGGGAAGTGCGAACTTCAGCCCTCCCCTTCCCACGGGCGAAGGTGCGGCTGCAGATGATGAGCTTGCCCCACGCGGAGCCACCATGTCCCCCTTCTTCTTCATCGCCGCAAGCGGCATCCTAACCAAGTGATGGAGAACATCAAGCCCCCGCAGCGAAAAACAAGAACAAGACAGAGTTCAAGCACTTACTGGTCTATCACGGCGTAGGCCACCAATCTCTTGCGGAGCTTAAAGCCCGAGAGCCTCTTGGTACGGGGTTCAGCCTCGAGAGGTCCAGGGGTGGAAGAGAGCATACCAAAAGGGCTGGAGACGGATTCGGGTGGTGCCTGGGCAGGATTAGCCCCTCGGGAGATCAGCGCCGATCTATCCTTCTTCGGGATCATGGGCGAGGCCTCTTCCTCTCACACGGCATAGGCCTCGTCGTC
Organism: Triticum aestivum; assembly: GCF_018294505.1. Classification (NCBI taxonomy): domain Eukaryota; kingdom Viridiplantae; phylum Streptophyta; class Magnoliopsida; order Poales; family Poaceae; genus Triticum; species Triticum aestivum. Next base: position 306,024,431 of record NC_057801.1, read on the forward strand.
GTCCGGCAAGGTGCGGAGGATGCTGGCCCTGCGCCGGGGGGTGGTCTCCCCCGTCACCTTAGTGGTCGCCTCCGAGTCGCCTGAAGACACTTCCTCCGGCGCCGTCGCCCCTGGGCCACGGGAGACTCCGTCGGCACCAGGCCACTCCCATAAAAGGTGGGCATGGCATCCACCACCTGTTTCCAGTCCTGGCAGAGGAATAGGGGGGCAGGAGCGCCCTCCAAACCTTCCCCATCATCTCCAACCAAGAGGCTGAGAGCTGCGGCCAGATCCTCATCGGCCAGGGCCGCCGGGTTTAGGCAAAGATCGTCGTTCACGCCCCCAAGCGTCCACAATGGGCGCGAGTGCGCCTGAAGTGGAGCCACCCGCTGTGTCAGGAATTCCCTTAGGAGCGTGGCCCCTGTCAGCTTCGCCGCTTTCACGTTGCCCGGCCTCAGGTCAGCGTTCATCTTCTCTAGCACCAACTTCGCCCGGCTGTAATCGAGCTTCGCGCGAGAACACCCCTTGTCGGGCTGGGGCTGCTCCGTTGGCAACACCAACCGGGAGTGGATACATCTGGCATCCAACATGACCCACTTGCTTCGGAAGTCGTCGACCCTCTTCCCGGCCTTCGACCGTGTTGGTCTTGAAGTACGCAATGAAGCCGGCGCAAGCCGAGGTATGCTCGCCGCTCATTCGGAGGGAGAAGAAGTGGCGCAGAAAAGCCACGGACGGCATCACCCCAACATGCGCCTCGCAGTAGTAGGCGAAAATCGACAAAAGGAGAACAGAGTTGGGATGGAGATGAAGGGCCTGCAACCTGTAATGGCGGAGGATGGCATAGAAGAACTCAAAGAAGGGTGGAACCAGGCCGGCAATGACGGCGTTCATGAAGAAGGTTTAGAAGGTGCTCCCCTTAGCCTCCGGCTCGGCGGAGCCGGCCCGGAGTTTGGTCACCCCCATCTCGCTTCCCTCCACTGCCGTCATCAAGCGCGTAGCGGTGAGATTCTTCTTCGACATATTGGGGGCATCCAAGCCCGGTGAATACCAAGCCGGCAGGGCGTCGGCCTTAGCCTTGCGCGGCGCCATGGCTCACTCGAGGGGAAGGAATGGAGCAGATATGGAGATTTTGGAAGAAAGGGAGCAAGGAAGGGGATCTGGAGAGCAACACGAAAGAGAGCAATGAAGGCAAGCCTCACCCAGGCGAGCCTTTTGTCAGTCGGGCAGTTGCCGAGGCAGCATGGGGAAGCGGAGACGCCCACATCCAATCAACCGCCACATGAAGACCAAGGCCGCAGGCTGTTGGGGCCCGCGGCACTCCGCACTTGCCTATGGCTTTGCTGATAAGCCAAGTCCGAGCACGCCTTGGGCCCGGGGGCGACTGTCGGTGTTCTGGGAATGGGGGTCCCCAGACTTGCCTGCCTGCGGCCTGCAGCGTGGCTCATCAACGGCCCAGTACGGCCCGTCTTCATCAACAAATGCTCAAAACCCTCTCGAGGGGCCAAGCCTCACGGGGCGGACGACACAAGGCCTCCTCAGGGGCGGCCTCACCAGGCAGGCTCGTGAGGAGGCAGAGAGATCAAGGCGAGGGGTACCTCGCGAGGTGCTCACGACGCAAGCCATGACGAACAAGACCAGGCGGGCGCCAGCCTGCGTAGTGTCCTCATTTCCTCTTTGGTGCAAAGGGGCAAGCGCAGGCACGAAGTACCGAGGCATCAAGCAAAGGTTTCCATATCAGTGCAACGAGACCAAGACCAGCAGGATGGCAGGTGGAGCCCGAGACGGCGTCATCACCAGTGCCTTTGGCAGTCGAAGACCACCTTTAGTCAGGATAGCTTGTACTAGTTGTCCCCTTTCAAAATGGCCGTTGTTGGCTCCCTTCCCGCCCAATAGTTGGGAAGAGGACAAGGGCCTCTATAAATAGAGATAGCCACCACAGTAGGAAGGCATCTCATCTGGAATCAGACCGAGACCTAGCTCGTCCGCACATCACCCCAAGAACACCTCTCGCGAGGCTGTTCTTCCTCTGTACCTTTCATCATCAGCCAAAGAGGCAATCCACCACACCACACACTGGATTAGGATATCACACCACAACGGTGGCCCAAACTAGTATAAACCTCGTGTCTCTTGTGTTGTTCATCGTGCTAGCTTAGAATCACGGCGAGGTTGTGGGCGTGTTTCTGTAGGGAGAAGATCTTCGTGCGCACCCCAGAGTTTCAACCTTAAGGGTTTTGCCGAAACCCGATATCCGACAGACACACTCTAGAAACAACAACTTTCAGACTTAACAGGGTACCATCAAAATCCGTAGACCACACACCACATGATATGTGGACCACGAAGAGTCCCAGTTTGTATTTTCTAAGAATTTGGGGTTGTGAAGCATATGTCAAGTGACTTATGAAAGACAAGCTTACACCCAAGTCGGATAAATGCATATTCATGGTATATCCAAGGGAAACCTTGGGATATAGATTCTTCAACTTTGAAGAGAACAAAGTGTTTGTTGCTTGGAACGGAGGTTTCCTTGAGAAAGAGTTTCTTAGTCGGGAGGCCAGTGGGTGGACGGTTCGACTCTAAGAAATTCGAGGACCACTCGGGGACGGCTCAGCTGGTGATGAGATCATACCGGAGTCAGTCAGGGAATCCGTAGTGGAAGCGGCACCAGAACCACAGAGGTCGGAAAGATTGCGCAGAGTGCGTGATGTATTTTTGCTAGAAAGCGATGAGCCGGCCACGTATGCGGAAGCGATGATGAACCCAGATTCTGAGGCATGGTTGGAGGCCATGAGATCCGAGTTAAAGTCCATGGATGAGAATCAAGTCTGGGACTTGGTTGATCCGCCGCCTGGCGTAACTGCCATTGGTTGCAAATGGGTCTTCAAGAAGAAAACCGATGTGGATGGAAATGTTCAGATCCACAAATCTCGACTTGTCGCTAAGGTTTATGGACAAGTTCAAGGAATTGATTACGACGAGACTTACTCGCTGGTAGCAATGGTGAAGTCGGTGCCGATCGTACTATCTATAGCTGCATATTTCGATTACGATATATGGCAGATGGATGTCAAGATGGCTTTCCTTCACGGAAATTTAACCGAGGACGTGTATATGATACAGTCTGAGGGTTTTGTCGATCCGACTAGCTCTAGTAAGGTATGTAAGCTCAAGAGATCCATTTATGGGTTGAGGCAAGAATCTCGGAGCTGGAATATTCGTTTTGATGAGGACGTCACTGGTCTCGGTTTCATCAAAAGCGAAGAGGACGCTTGTTTATACAAGAAGTTAAGTGGGATCTCGATAGTGTTTTTGATCTTGTATGTGGATGACATATTGTTGATCGGGAACAATGTTTCGATGCTAAACTCGGTCAAGGAATCATTGAATGGCAAGTTTTCGATGAAGGACCTTGGTGAGGCAGTCTATATTTTAGGCATTAAGATCTATAGAGATAGATCGAGGAGGCGGCTTGGCTTAAGCCAGAGCACATACATAGATAAAGTGTTGAAGCGGTTCAACATGAGTGAGGTGAAGAAAGGGTTCTTGCCACTCTCAGATGATATAAGGCAAAGTGAGACTCATAGTCCTTCGACATCTGATGAGTGAAGCATGATGAGTAGGATTATGTATGCCTCGGCAATCAGATCCATCATGTATGCCATGATATGTACACGGCCTGATGTTGCTTTTGCAATAAGCCTAACAAGCAGATACCAGGCCAACCCAGGTGAGAGTCACTGGGCAGAGGTAAAGACTATTCTGAAATACCTGAAAAGGACTAAAGAGATGCTCCTAGTTTATGGAGGTGAGGAAGAGCTCGTCGTAAGGGGTTACGTCGATGCTAGTTTCCAAACCGACAGAGATGATTGTCGATCACAGTCCGGACTCCTGTACATCATGAACAGAGGAGTAGTGAGCTGGATGAGTTCCAAGCAAGTTACGCTTGCCGATTCTACCACAGAAGTTGGATACATTGCGGCTTGTGAAGCTGCAAAGGAAGGTGTTTGGATCCGGAACTTTCTTGATGATCTTGGTATTTTCCCAGCCTCGGTAAAACTGTTGGAGCTTTATTGTGATAATTCTGGTGCCATCGCACAAGCCAAGGAGCCGAGGAATCACCACAAGGTCACACACATAGATCAAAAATATCACCTGATACGAAAGATCATAAAGAATGGTGATGTAGAGTTATGCAAAATTCACACGGATGCAAATGTTGTGGATCCATTGACTAAGCCGCTTACACAACCCAAGCATGAGGGGCACGTTAGAGCTATTGGAATATGATGTCTATTTGATTGACTCTAGTGCAAGTGGGAGACTGTTGGAGTTATTCCATAGAGGCAATCATGTATGATGATATTTCCCATGTGTTTATGAATAAAGATAGTCCTTGGATGTAATAAATGATACTTGTTGGCAAGTACGTGACTTGTCTGTGAGATCTTGTGTTGTATGATACATCCTAAATTTTCCCTAGTCGCAATTGACGTGTGGGCACATGTTGGACTGGACTAGCATATGACATGGTGGATGTCTCAGTCTCACTAGCCATGTAGCATTGGATGCTAACCGAATAACATGGACTCGGAAGGATCTTATCGGATTAACATCGAATCCGAGTTGAGATAAGGCCCGAGTCGGACAGACCGAACTATGAGACGCTGCGATATGTCATCTGTGAGTCTCTAGTACAACATACGTTCTATGTCCTAAGACCTCAGTTGACACATGTACTTGGGATGGTGACAGACTTGCTTTGGGCCGACCAAACGCTACTCCGTGACTGGGTAGTTACAAAGGTAGGTTTCGGATTTGTCCAATCCCATGCTGCGAGAAATGGTCGAGCAAGATGTGATTTGCCCCTTCGATCAGGAGAGATATACTCTGAGCCCCTCATGTGATCTGACCAGGATAAGCATGGCCATGCGGCAAGGATTATGAGATAATCCAGTTTGTGGTCGGTATCATTGGAACGAGAAAGAGGCTGGGCTAGCACAAGGATGACAGTCTCGCCTTGAGCCCGACAACATATATCATGAGGCAAAGGGAACAGAAGTGTGACACGTTGTACATGTTGGCCTAACCAGCTTGATAGTCTCCTTGGTGGTCGGCACGCCTTGCTAGTGGCCGCTACCAACCGTGCAGGTCGGAGGTGATCAAACGGTGACCAAGCTGACTTGAACTAAGGGGTCGCGCGCTTAAGGGAAGGAACCTATGAGGTCGGTCCTATGGACACTGGTCGGATGTGATCCGAGCTCGACTTGGAACGCGACCGAGTAGGCTTTGGGCTTTAGGGTCCGTCGAAGGCCCAAGTGTTGAGCCCGCGATGGTTGCCTATAAATAGTGGAGGTACGGCACACTTATTGAGTTATTTGTTTCGGCGCCATTGTTAGGGCTTTCCATGTGTTGCAACTAGCCACCTCCACTCGCCGCCGGTTGTGTGATCGGACCTACCAGTCCGCTGCACGACGTTCCTCCTGCACGCGCGGATACCGTTAGAGGCGGTGCACTTGCGCCGCTCCGGCCAACCTGTTTGTGGGATCCAATCGGTTACATGGGAGACCAGCAAGGAGAAGACGACTCCGGGACCGCGAGGCGACTCCAGGAACGCACTGCCTCAACTCTACTTCCGCTGCACGAAACTGCGCGTCTAGTGGTAATGATCTGGGATCCCTCTCCCGTAGCATGTTCTTGGTTGTTCTGTGCATAGGAAATTTTAATTTGCAGTCGATGCACCCTACTATAAAACCCAAAAATGCAGAGATGCACCCCCGTCAACGCACAGGGCGTCAGTGGCCTTCTGAAACTCTTGCTCACTGGTTTCCTCTTCATTGCCTCCATCAGTCTCATCATCACAAGCCTCCTTCACCTGACCCCTGGCGGGTTTTCCTTTGCTCCAAAAGGGATTGCTGGGGCGATTTGCTTCACCGCCTCGGCCGTTGCCGCCAGCAACATTCTGAGCTTTGTCCTTGTCACACTTCTCCTACTCAGCTCTCTGTCTCTTGACCAACTTCTCAAGCTGATAGCATTCTTGAAGGTCGTGGCCCTTGGTCTGATGGATCTTGCAGTATGGCAAATCGCCCTTCCCGGCCTTCTCGGCAGCCGAAGCTTCCCAGCAATCAGCGCACACGGCAGCCTTCTTGCCAGGGACTTCAGCCTTGGCAATCTTGCCTGTACTTGGGGTGACCGATCTTTCAACGGTCAACACTACATTATCCCTCTGCTTCTTACTGTGCTTCTTGCTCTTCTTCTGACTGGTTGATTCATCATCCTCTGAATCAATATTGATGCAATCTTCCTCTCCGGGCAACATCCTTCCCTCCTCCATCCGAGCACACTTATCCACTAGAGTGTACAGCTCCTTCATAGTCTTGGGAAACCGCACGTTCATCTTAGAACAAATCCAGCAGTTCCGCACAATGGACTAGAAGGCAGCTATCACAACTTTGGATTGATATTTTGAATATTTCGATGAACTTTGCTGAATCTCTGTAAATACTTATGGAGGATTTCTCCTTCCTTTTGTTGAAGAAGCTGCAGGTCGCTGGCCCGGCCCGACTCGTGGTGGCCACCGGTGAAGGCACTGATGAACTCATGGCACAGGTCTGCCCATGATGAAATGGAGTTTTGTGGTAGGTGAATCAGCCAAGACCTCACATTGGACTTGAGGTCCAAAGGGAAGTAGTTGGCGAACACCTTCTCATCTCTTCCCCCGGCAGCCTGAACAGCGATGGTGTAGATGCTCACGAACTCTACCAGGTTCAGCCTCCCATAGTACTTCTCAGGTATTTCTGGCTTGAACGTGCGAACGGACGGTCAACAGACTGGCCGCAGCTCACAGTTAAAGGCAGGGCATCCAACCTTGAAAGGAAGGTGTCGGATTTCGGGGTCAGGAAACCCGTGAGAGGTTCGAACACTGGGGTGCGTGCGGATATCTCAACCTGCCCAGCCTGCCTACTCACGATCCTCCCTAGCCTAGCGCAAAGAGCTCACAAAGACACAGAGACACAAAGATTTATACTGGTTTGGGCCACCCTTGTGGTGTAATACCCTACTCTAGTGTGGTGTGGTGGATTGCTTCGAGGGGCTATGAATGAACTAGTTGCAAGGATGAATAAGCCTCAAGAGGTGAGGTGTTCTTGACCTGGTGTGGTGCTCCACTTGCTCTGGTTTCGGTCCATCCTCCTTTCTCTAGTGGTGGATAAGTCCTATATATAGTGCCTTGGTCCTACTCCCAAATATGAGCGGGAAGGGATTCCACAGCGGCGTGATTTGAAAGGGGAGAAGTAGTATAGTCTATCCTGACAAACGTAGTCTTTGCCTATGAAAAGCCTCTGGTTGTGACGCTGCAGTGGGCTCGGTGATGAGCTCCGTCTTTCCGTCCTGGCGGTCTTGGTCTCGTTGCGCCACAATGGAAACCTTTGGTTGATTCCTCGGGACTCCGCACCTACGGCTTGCCTCCTTCGCACCGAAGAGGAAACCTGCGCTCTATGCCCACCTAGCGCGAGCTTGGTGCCCGCCTGGCCTTGGTTGTCATGGCTCGCATCAGCTGAGCCTCATGAGGTAGTTTCATAGAACTCTCCGCCCCTCAGGAGCCCTCCTGAGGAGGCTGACTCCTTCGGGGGTCTTGGCGTCGTCCGCCTCATGAGGCTTGGCCCCTCACGACGGTCTTGCGGTGTTGCTGTTGAAGCTAGGCCGTGCCAGGCCGTCGATGGAGCCAAGTGGTGGGTTGCAGGCAGGCAGGACTGGATACCCCTAAGTCCAGGACCCCAACAGTAGCCGCCGGGCCCAAGGCGCGCTCGGACATGGCTTCCAGGTGAAGCAAAAGGGCAAGTGCGGAGCGCCGCAGGCCCTAATCGCCTGCGGCCTTGATGACGCGTGGCGACTGATTGGACGTGGGGGACTCCGCTTCCCCATGCTGCCTCGGCAACTACTCCAGTCTGATAAAAGGGGGTGTCGCCTGCCACCATGCTTTCATTGCTCCTCTTCGTCTTGCTCCAGATCCCCTTCTCCCTGCAGCGGAAGACCTCACCAGATCTGCAAAAAGCATATGGTGGGTAAACAAATTACTATTGGGCAATTGATAGAAAAGCGTATATTTATGACAACATCCAAGGCAATGATCATGTGTATAGGCATCATGTCCGAGACAAGTAGACTGCCTCCTACCTGCATCTACTACTATTACTCCACACATCGAAGCTATACAACGTGCATCTAGAGTATTAAGTTCATAAAGAATGGGAGTAACGCCTTCAGCAAGATGACATGATGTAGACAAGGATAACTCAAGCAATATGAATAAACCCCATCATTTTATCCTTAATGGTGACAATACAAATATGTGTCTTGTCCCTTTGTGTCACTGGGATATAAAGCACCATAAGATTGAACCCATCACAGAGCACCTCTCCCATTGCATGATAAATCAATCTTGTTGGCCAAACTAAATGGATACATTGGAGAGAAATACAAAACTATACTAATCATGCATCAAAGAGTTCATAGAAGAATCTCATAGATAATCTAATCATAAACCCGCAATCCATCAAATCCCAACAAACACACCGCAAAAGAAGATTACACCAAATAGATCTCCAAGAATATCGAGGAGAACATTGTATTAAAGATCAAAGAGAGAGAATAAGCCATCTATCTACTAGCTATGGACCCTTAGGTCTGTGGTAAACTACTCACACATCATCGGAAGGGCAACAATCTTGATGTACAGGCCCTCCGTGATCGATTCCCCCCTCCGGTAGAGTACTTGAAAAGGCCTCCAGATGGAATCTCACAACAAAATAGGCTTGCGGCGGCGGAAAAAGTATTTTGGGTGGCTCTCTATTGGTTTCCTGATTTAGAGAATTTATAGAGGCTGAATTAGGTTAGCCGGAGAAACCAGGGGCCCACAAGGAACCTAGGCATGCCTTGTGGCCCACTCCTTTTCCTTCTGATATTCTCTCGATGCTTCTAGGGTCTCTTATGTCCTGAACAAATCATCAAAAAGTTTCATGGCATTTGGACTTCGTTTGATGTTGATTTCCTGGAAAACCAAAAACAGGCAAAAAAACTGGCAATTGGCACTAATTTTATAGGTTAGTCCTGAAAAATGATATAAAATTGAATATAATTTCATATAAAACATCCAAGATTGATACTATAATAGCATGGAACAATAAGAAATTATATACACATTGGAGATGTATGAAGCATCCCCAAGCTTAATTCCTGCTTGTCTTCGAGTAGATGAATGATAAAAACATACTTTTTAATGTAGAATGCTACCTAACATGCTCATCATGTGATGTTTCTTTTATGGCACGAATATTTAGATTCGAATCATTCAAAGCAATATTCTATGATTTGGTATAAAAACAGCAATACTCAGGCATACCAACAAACAATCATGCCTTTCAAAATATCAATGCTAAAGAATGCTATCCATACAAAATCATATAGACTTGTCATGCTCCATCTTCTTAACACAAAGTATAAGTATGCACTACCCGGGTGTCATCCAAGTAATTGTTTCATACTCCCTCCATTCCTTTATATAAGGTGTATTTATTTTTTGGTAAAATTCCAGAATGTAAGGTGCATTTCATCTAGTTCCTCATAATTCCCTTATTAACCCTCTAGAAAAATGGAATGTATCTCTCTCATGATTGTGTGTATCTCTCCTTGTAGAAAAAGAAGGAAAATATCTCTCTATGCATTGCATGCATCTCTTACTCTCCCGGACTAATTGATTTACTTACCACTAATCAATAAATTTGCCAAGGGTAATTTAGTCGTAACATGTCTATAATTCCGTGCCTTGGTCACCGTGATGAAAATAATACACCTTACATAATGGAATGGAGGGAGTACTTTTTAACATGCTTCAGCTTTTTCAACCTCCACGCAATATGTCGGTTCAACAAACCCTGGGTGCATTGCCCAAACTATGCACAGGTCTGTCGTGGGAAACCACGGCCACCTATGGGGCCATGAGCCCTTTTTTGTTCGGCGGGGGGATGGGCACGTTGCACAAAGAGCGGAGAGGCGTAACACAACACAACAGAGATCACACGGGCAGTTTATCCAGGTTCGAGCCGCCGTGAGGGGTAAAAACCTACTCCTGCTTTGGTGGATTGATGCTGGAAAATGGTGGCAAACGCAACACACTTGCCCGGCAGGGTTGCCTCGGGGTGAGAGTGGCTATGGCCGAATCTCTAAGCCTCTTGAACCCCGGACCCCTTTCTACGGTTGCCATGGGCCTCCTTTTACAGATCAAGGGGTCACCATAGTTGCAAATCAGTCTTTACATACAGATTAGATAGAAAATAGTGCTATCATACCTAACTCTGTAGGCTAACAGAACGCATTAGGTGCGTCGTCGAGTGTCACATCACAGTGTGCCCGACAACCCTTGCCGGGCTGTTTTGCCAGCTTCACGCCTGCTTGCTTGACACGTCTCAGGACAGGTGTCATATGGAGGCGTTTGCCATAGGAAGTGGCTGCCATGTGGCAAAAAGCAGGCACTTAGTCACCTTCGGGCTTGACACCACACTAATCTATTACTTGTGTCGCTTGTGAGGTGGAGAAGTGGAGTGGCTTGCCCCCACAAGCCCCAGTAGGCCTGCCGGGACGATCTACAAGCTTGCTTCCAGGGCAAACCCAACCTTGCTAGGCTCACCTGCCCGGCAACAGAGGTTCTTTCCTAAGCGATATCTTGCTTCTCTGGCTTATCTTGCTCTTGTTCATATATACTTGGATCCTTCAAAGAATTGATCCCTCTTGCTTGGTCTAATCTTGGTGTTGTAATCTTGTCCTTGGGCATGTGCTGTAATACCCCGGATGTAGCTTTCCATCTTTGTAACTCCAACTCTTGCCATTTTCGGCTATGTGATAAGATATTCCCTCCGTGGTTGGGTTTTGTGTTTTGTTTTGCATCTTATTTATGTCATGCATATCATATCATGTCATCATGTGCATTTCATTTTGCATACGTGTTCGTCTCATGCATCCGAGCATTTTCCCCGTTGTCCGTTTCACAATCTGACACTCCCACATGCACCGGTGCACCCCTCTTGTCTATTTCGTGTGCGGGTGTTGAACATTCTCGGAATGGACCAAGCCTTGCCAAGTGGCCCTGGTACAGCACCGGTAGACCACCTGTCAAGTTTCGGGTCATTTGGAGCTCGTTTGATACTCCAACGGTTATCCGCATATCTGCAAAGGCCTCTTTTGTGTTGCAGCCCAACACCCCTCCAAAACAGCCCAATAACCCATCTAAGTCACTTCCATGCTCTCCGTAGTCGGATCACGATCGTGTGGGCGAAAACTACACCTCATTTGGACACTCCTAGCTCCTTCTACCTATAAAAACACCCCTCCCCCGAAATTTTCGAATCACTCCACCCTAACCCTAGAAAAATCCTCTCTCCGCGCGCTGGACATCGTCCGCCGGCACCGGACACGTCCGCCGCCGACCGCGCGGCCAATCAGCGGCCGCCACGTGCCCCGGGCC